>NC_079369.1:157500-160000 GCF_021018895.1 Seriola aureovittata | reverse complement strand
TGTCTCATGTTGTGTCTTTGTGTGTTGTTGTGTTGTTGTTGACACCCCCCCCCTCCCCCGCCCACAGCGATGTACTCGGTGGAGATTAAAGTAGAGCGGGACAGACTGACGGGGGAAACCCGGGTCCTGTCCACAAACACCACACTTCCTGTTGACCTCTCTCACCAAGGGGTCAAAGTTTACGAGGATGAGCAGAAAGGTGACGACAGCAAGTAAAAACAAACAAACAAACAAACAGAACTGGCTTTACGAGAAGTTACCTGTTGTTACTGTGGAGGGAAAGTTTCAGAAAATTTCTTGTCTTTTTTCTACTGAGGCTCATATGAACAGAGAAACAGTGAAGTGTTCACACAGTGACTTCTCTTAAAGTGAAACCTTACTCAGCATGAGACCTGCATGACCCCTCCCCCCCCTCCTCTTCCTCCTCACATGATTGACCATGACCTGTCAGGTGACTGTCAGGTGACCGCAGTCATCAGAGACCTACAGGAAGAGGGAGACAGGTGACTGAACCATGTTCTCGTCTCTGTGACCTCTGGTGGTTTAACTTGTCATCATAGCTGCTGGCTGTGATCAAATCAGCTGTGAACTGTAACAGCCAGGTGTCCTGATCCGGACTCTGATCCTGATCTTGTTTCTGTCTCTCAGTGGTCCATGAGATGAACGGTGAGGACGGCATTCACCTGCTCAGCTCCTCCGAGGTCGAAGAGCTCATCCATAAAGCCGATGAAGCTTCGATGATGTCACAGACTGTTGCCACCGTTACCTCGCTCCCCACCGTGGAGGTCCAAGAGGAGGCGATGCCCGAGTCGCCGCCGTCCGAGCCAGCACGGGTCGCAGGGGAGATCACGGGGCTGGAGGCCAAACCTGGTGGCGAGCCTAGTGTGGCTAAGGCCAGCGCTGAGAACCCGGTCACCATGGTTTTCATGGGATACCAGAGCGTGGAGGACGAGGCAGAGACCAAGAAGGTGCTGGGGCTGCAGGGGACGGTGACGGCCGAGCTCGTGCTCATCGACGACGCCAACGGCAAAACATCACCGGAAGGAGGCGGGAAGGAGGAGGCCAGCAGCACAGCCCAGACAGCAGCACTGCCCCCCCCCGCCTCCCCTGACCCGCCACCAACCACCAAACCTCCGGTAGCGATACCAGCGAGTAACGGGGAGACAGCGGGGGAGGTGGCGGGGGAGGTGGAAAGAGGAGCAGTGGAAGTAAAGAAGGAGAAGCAGCTGTGTAAGTGCTGCAGCATCATGTGACCTGCAGAGGCGCTGCTTGATGACATTATAAAGTCATATAAAGATAAAGACGGAGACTTTCCAGGACAAAAAAAATACACAAACTAAACTCCACCCACTGCTCTAAGCCACGCCTCTAACAACATGACATCATCTCCTGTTCCCTGTCGCTTCATTCTCATCTGCTTTAATGAAGCCTTTTTACTTTTGTACTCATGTTTCCAGTGGTGATGCACCTGATTAGCATTAGCATAGCATTAGCTTTATCATTAGCAGTCCTGAGAGTTGTATCATTAACCTGCTCTCTGTTGAAGCTCCGTCATATAAACCATTAACTGTAGAGATGTTCATGTTTCTCTTGGTTTTATAACAGAAAATAAAGTGACAGACGGTGAAGAACAACAGTCTGAGTTTGTTTACAAACATCACAAAACAACATCACATGACCTCTATGACATCATCCCCACCAGTCTGGAGCAGATGTTTCAGTATGGAGCAGATGTTTCAGTCTGGAGCAGATATTTTAGTCTGGACCAGATGTTTCAGTCTGGATAAAATATTTTAGTCTGGACCACATGTTTTAGTCTAGACCAGATTTTTTAGTCCTAGACTAGATGTTTTAGTCTGGACCAGATGTTTCAGTATGGACCAGCTGTTTCAGTCTGGACAAGATGTTTCGGTCTGAAAAAGATATTTTAGTCTGGACCAGATGTTTCAGTATGGAACAGATGTTTTAGCCCGGACCAGATGTTTCAGTCTGGAAAAGATATTTTAGTCTGGACCAGATGTTTCAGTATGGACCAGATGTTTTAGTCTGGACTAGATGTTTCAGTATGGAGCAGATGTTTCGGTGTGGACCAGATGTTTTAGTCTGGACTAGATGTTTTAGTCTAGACCATATGTTTCAGTCTGGTTCAGATGTTCTCAGTGATGTGTTTCAGCTCCAGTTGCTGACATCTGACTCACATTGTCACACAGACACACATCAGCTTTAAACAGCTTCATGTACTTCATTAACAGATCTGAACTGATCTGCTGATGGAAGGTCGCCATGGTGACGACACAACAAAGATGGCCAACTGAAGTAGCAGAAAAAAGACACAGCTGGTCTGATGGTGCTGATGTTAAACTCAGCTGCTTCATCAATAATGTTGATCAGAAGCTGAAGTGAGAACCTGATCCATCTCCTGATCCAGTTCCTGGTCCAGCTCAACTGAGTGGTCCTGGTGGCACGAGGACTGTTCTGTTAGCTCTGCAGTGTGCTGCTG
>NC_079369.1:137500-152500 GCF_021018895.1 Seriola aureovittata | reverse complement strand
AAAGTGAAAGAAGGTTTAAACTCGTTTCAGCTTGGTTTAATGTTTGTGTGTAACATGGGTAGTTAGTTAATGTTATGGTTAGTTAATGTAATAGTTAATGTAGAACCACACTGGAGGCTACAGTTTTATATGTGTTTGTGTTTGACCTCATTCTGAATCATGTTTTATCATCAGGTTGAAAATCTTTTGACCTTCAATCAACAAAAGAATAAACTGACCAACTGACCTGATGATTGAATGATTTCAAAATTTTCAGCTGTTGATTAATTAGTCTGAACTCAGCAGTTTGTAAACACTTCATAAGACACATCATAAAGACAGACGTGATTATAAACTGATTCCAGTGATGAAATACAGGTACATGTTTCACCTGTACAGTCACCTGATCTCCGTTTATGACACTGTAACTGTGTCATCACTGATCAGTCAGCTCTGATCAACTTTTTTGACATTCTTCACATTTACCTGAATTTATCTTATTTTCTCCAAAACATAAAAATCCATCATATATCCATCTACAGTCAGAAGTTACCTTCAGTCACACAGTCAGTGTGACAGTTGTAACCATAGAAACACAGCTGTTAATATCTGACAGCTTCTACAGGTTAAAGGAAGACATTCAATGTTTCAGGAATTCATTTTCTGT
This sequence comes from Seriola aureovittata, assembly GCF_021018895.1. Taxonomy (NCBI): domain Eukaryota; kingdom Metazoa; phylum Chordata; class Actinopteri; order Carangiformes; family Carangidae; genus Seriola; species Seriola aureovittata. The sequence goes on along the minus strand of NC_079369.1, from coordinate 151,854 downwards.
ACAGAACCAAGGGACCATAGCCTGATGCTGCTGCTGTTTCCATAGTAACTGTAACCTGTCCTTGCTGCCTTCTCCGTAGTAACACACCTGTTTCCATGGAATCCAACCTGAATTCTGTGTTGTTTCCATAAAAACTGACATCCTCTCAGCATCCACTTGTAACTGATTTGTTTCCATAGTAACATCCCTCTCCTGTTATTTCAGAGACTCTCAGCGGCTGATCGTCAGGATGTTCTAACACCGAGCTCCGTTCATCATCTTCCTCCATCAGAGCCACCATTTCCCGCTAATCTTACAGCTCCACCTCTAGCTCCACCTGCAGCCATGGACAGTACCCCAAGGAGGTGGGTGCTGAAACCCTTGTCTCCCCTGCTGCAACCGTCAGACCTGCGGACCATTGCTGGCCCCACCCGAAGTGACAACTCTGACAGGGATGATTCACTCTTCAGCTCAGACAGCATCTCCGTCACACGCAGCCATTCGTCAGTGGTCATCTCCTCACAGCAGGGCGAAGGGGCCCCGGATGTAGTGGTTCAGGTCCGGCAGGTTGCTGTGTCACAGGACAGAGGAAGCGTCTGCGACGAGTGGCATTTCAGTAGCAACAGTGACCCCAGCAGTCCCAGCAGCAGCTCTGGCTCTCACTGTGGCTTCTATTCCTTTGTGGAGGATCCAACGAGTCCTGAAGCCGAACTGAACGAAGCCTGGATGGTCTCACCACAGCGGCAGGCTCAGCTGGCCACCCTGAAGGAGGAGAAAGGATTCAAACTACAGACCTACAGCAGCAGCAGGAAGCCAGAGACCCTGTTCTCAGAGGGAGAGTCGCAGTATGAAGTGGAAACAAAGAATGGCATCAAAGTGGTCGGGGAGGAAGAGGAGAAGCAGCTCCGCAAAGAGATCATTCGCAGCCAAGCACCAAAGAAGAACCCAGTGTTCAAAGATCAGCTGTGTGTTCTGGAGAATTTAGATCTGAGCAGGTCTACAAACAAACTGATAGAAGGTTTCAGTGTGAGCTACAGTCCTGTCAGCTCCAGACCAGAACCTCCTCACCCTGATGAACCTGGGACCATCGACAACGAGCAGATCAACTTCAGCACTGCCCGACAACAGTTCCTGAAGATGGAGCAGGACCGGTTGACTGCAATCCTCAACCCTCTGGGGTCCTCAAAAACACCCCTGAACACATCTCTTGAGCAAAATCCTGAAGTGTCCTCATCAAGGTTGGTGGAGACGTTCAAAGATACGACTGCGTTTAAACCATCAGAAGAGGGTGAGACAGACCTCGAGGGGAAAGTGATGGTGTGCCGGACTGAGGAGTGTCTGAGTAGACAGAGTAGTGTGTTTGATGACCTGGACTCCGGCTTGGAGGAGCTGATGGTGGAAGTGAGTGGTGGCTACACCAGTGACGAAGGCCTGAACAATGACAACACACAGCGAGACAACAGGAGTGAGTACGAGACCCCGATTGAACGGGAGATCCGGCTAGTTCAGGAACGCGAGGAGAACCTGCGGCGCTCTCGAGGACTGAGACATGACGACAGCAGGCTGGAGATGGTCGAGATCAAAACAAAACGTTTACAGTCACCGCTAACACCCATTAAAATAAAAGAAAAGACCCGGGTGAGCTTCATCCTCCAGCGACAGATCCAGAGGGAGAACCAGAGCAGAGAGGAACCTCAGCAGCAGGGTGGAAACCTTGGAACATACAACCAAGATCCTTCACAGCAGCTGGAGGACATAAAGTCTGACGAACAAGACAAAGACAGGAAGGCAGAGGAAAGACCTCCGTCTGAGTCCGGAGACACAGACCTCTCCCCCTCTCCCTGCTGTCCTCATCGACACCCTGAAGAAACCCAGTTGTCCATCAGTCAAATGAGTTCAGCTCCCTTCTCCAGTGCAAGGGAGTCAGGGGTGCAGGACTCAAGAGGTTTCCTCCAGGATCGGATTACTTCTTTATCCTCTCGCTCCTCCTCTCCCTCCTTCCCAACACTAACACTTGAGCGTGAAGCAACCTCAACCACACCTCGGTCCTGGAGGGAAAACCTGGAGTCTACCGGCCTGCAGTCCAGAGGACAAGGTGCCCCGGATTTCATTGAGAAGGAAATTGAGGAGGTCTTGAGACGGGAGCAGGAGCTGAGGGAGTCCAGGGAGAAAACCAGCCGGCAGCTTTTCTCACCAGCACCTCTGGTGGAACAGGCGACCAAGATGGCCATCAGTCAGTTCTACCCACCTGCAAATACAGGTATGTGATCACTATCAAGGCTGGATTACCAACCTGGGCAATTACCCCAGGACCCCAGACCTCCAGGAGCCCCAGAGCCCCAGGCTCGCTGTGTGTGTTTTGAGTTATTTGATTTGTTTCAGATTGTTTGGGACGAGTTGTGGTCCTGTCTCTACAAACATTTAGAGGAAACACCTTGAGCTGCAACCAGCCTCACACGGTCCATGTTTTAGTCACTGTGTCTTTTCATGGTGAAGTCAGTTTGATTCTGATTAAACCTGACCTCCTGATTGTTCTACATCTGGCTTAAAGAAAAAGGTTCAACATTTTTTCTCAAATGTTAAATTCAAATGCGCTCCTCTAAATCTCACTGATTCACTTGTTAGCTCAGGTTTGTTTCACAAGGAGGTCAGGAGGTCACTGCTCAAAGCCAGGAAATACTCAAACACACAACATGACGTTCAATATTCTCGCTTTTCATTGGTGTAGGTTTCTGCTTAGTCTCTCCACCGCTGCTAAACCACACAGTGATACTGTAGTGACTTTTGACCTTTGACATCAATTAAACCAGCTGTGATGATTCTGTCTCCGCAGCAGGTGTTAAATCTGTGCTGGTTGAATTTCAAAGAAAAGATGTGAAACCTACGGCAGCCTGGAAGGAAGGAGCTAAAACCTGAATAGACTCTGGTGTGTGTCACATATAAACTGAGACAATGAGTAACTCAGAGAGAACGACCAAAGTCTAGAAGCTTCAGGGGGCTGAGGAGTCTGACTGATGATTAACTGGAAGGTTTCGATTTGGAAACATGAAACCACTGAAGTAACTGATGTTTGTAGTTGTTGTAATTCTGAGCTTCGTTTCTCTTCTCAGAGTCACAGTCAGTTCTTGGTTTCTAGCAAAAGAATTTAACACTGTGTGTATGTGTTAGCTGAATCTGGTCTCAGAGCCCTACATTACTGATTCAGACCTGATTCTCATTGGTCTATGGTCCTCTGGTCCTGGTCAAAGGAAACCATAAACAGCTCCACCTGCTGGACCAATCACTCTGATCTCAGTGACCTCTGACCTCTTTTAAAGAGACAGTGACCTAAGCTAGCTTTTTCCAGTCTTTATACAATGCTAACCTAGCTGTAACCCTGTTTCCAGTCTTTATGCTCAGCTAAACTAGCTGTTTCCCCCTGTTACCAGTCTTTATGCTAAGCCAGCTGTTTCCAGTCTTTATGCTAAGCTAAACTAGCTATATCCTCCTGTTTCCGGTCAGAGGTCAACGCTGCAGTCTAGCTGGCATCACATTGGGTCACTCATGATGTGACCCATGATGCCACTCATGACATTACTCATGATGTCACTGATGATGTCACACACGACGTCACTCATGATGTCACTCATGTATCTTCCTCCTGTTGTGTTTCAGATAAAACGGTCAGTCTGTCCTCCTCCTCCCCTCGACCCTTTGTCCGTCTGCCCTCTATCTCCTTCATCACCGCTCAGCCCTGGACCACCTCACCTCCTCCCCCCCCCTCCTCCTCCTCCTCCCATGGAGTGGGAAGGTCAGCCCCGCCTCCTCTCAGAGGTCTCACAGAGACCCTGCTTCAGGACTTTGAGGACAGACGAGTCAAGCTGAAGCTGGACGAGAGTTCGGTGAGTCAATAACAAGGCTCTTATTTGAAGCTACCAGCTACTTCCTGCCTGCTCTTTGACCTTCTGTGCTCAGGTCTTCACCAAATTAAGAGCCTAGATAGAAAAGCATTGAGTCTGTCACCAGACCGGTGCAGAGTGTCTCAGACTGAACGTTTCCTCTTTGTTTTTGTGTCAGTACGCAGGAATCCAGCCAACTGACGACGTTAACAATGAGGTAGGACCGGTTCAACATTGATGCTTCTATGTCACAGTCCTGTCTGTGGGGTTCAGCATGCTAAGCTAAGCTAGCTATTTTCAGTTTTTATACAAGGCTCAACTAACTGTATCCTCCTGTTTCCAGTCTTTATGCTAAACTAATCACATCCTGACTGAACTGAACATCGTTTCAAACTTTGTGGAGAATGTGGCGCAACTTCATCAGTCTGTCTCTTGTTTCTTTCTCCTTGTCCCTTTGTCCCTCTGTCTCTCTGTGTCTGTCTCTTTGTCTCTCTGTGTTTTGTTTCTTTCTCCTTGTCTCTTTGTCCCTCTGTCTCTTTCTTTCTCTGTCTCTGTCTCATTGTCTCTCTGTGTCTTTGTCTCTTGTTTCTGTCCCTTTGTCTCTCTGTCTCTGTCTTGTTGTCTCCCTATCTCTTTGTCTCTGTGTCTCTTGTTTCTTTCTTCTTGTCTCTCTGTATCTTTGTGTTCAGGTGGTTGAGTCAACTCGAGTCATTCGACATAAAAACCAACGAGCTCTGCGATGGGAGGCTGGAGTGTTTGCCAACCAGGAGAACCAGCGAGACCAGCAGGACTAGATCCGGGTCCAGGTCCAGGACCCACAGGAGGACTTTAAATGGTTCTAAACTGGAACACTCCAACAGAATAGGTTGCTCTTGATTGGTCTTTGAAGACGACATCTCTTCTCCTCATCCAATCAGCTGCTGAGCACCATAGAGACAAACGATGAGATTAATGTAGACAAGATGAAATAAAGTTAAACTGTGTGAAGCAGAATTGTGTTCATGTGACGAGTGTTTTAACAACCAGGATTGTGTGTAACTGTGTAACAGTGGAAAATAACAAGTAATATCAAATGTCATAACAGGTAATAACAAAGGTAATGACAGGTAATAACAGGTAAAAAAAAATTAAATAATAAGAAAAGGGCAGGTAATAACAAGTCATGTCAGGATCCAGTTGAGGACCTGTCATAACAAACACATGATCTCTCTACAGATCTCTAAAATATATCTGTATCATATATGTAGATATTGCATATATGCATCATCTGGTGACATCTGAAATGTTCCTGGGGCTTTGTGGAGGAATCTGTAATTGTCCAATCAGATCCTTCAAAATGATATTATATATGCATTAATATGATACATATTACACTATGACATTTTATAACTTATAACATTTTTATGACGTATTATACTGTGACATTTTTATGACATTATGACCGTTTTATGACATATTATACTGTGATAATATGTCATAATGTACTATGACAATTTTATGACATATAACATTTTTATGATATTATATTATATATATATATATATTATACTGTGACATTTTTATGACACATTATATGCCTTTTTTTGATATATTATGACATTTATATGACATCATGACATTATTATGACAAATTATACTGTGATATTTTATGACATATATGTTTACTTTTTTTAAGACATGGAAACACACACGTGTAAAGCAGCCTGTTAAAGTGATAAATTACCACGCACACACACACACACATACACTTGTTCTCTCTTTCCTCTGGTCACCGTTGCCATGGCAACACTGCTGCTGAATCGCCTCCAGGAAATAAAGAACAGAGAGGGAGGGGGTGGGAGGTGTGTGTGTGTTTGGTGTTGTCTGTCTTTGTGAGGACATTTCGTCTGATCCTCATGTTGAGGGTTCAGATTGGTTTTATGATTCAGGTCAGAACCAGTTCAGGGTCAGGATACCACATGTGGTTTGTGTTTCAGGTGGAGTCAGATTGTTTTATGTCCATGAGGGTCCTCACAAGTATAGAAGTACACAGTGTATATGTCTGTAGGGATGCTCTTTGGCCAACAGGGGGCAATTTAGTAATCCTCTGCAAGGTAAAGTTTCACCACAGTAACTTAACTATTTGGAAATGATTTTATACTTTGATCAGTCAGACGTTACAATTGTGTCCTGGTAGACCAGCATGAATGGACCAGTACTGGTCCAGTACTGCACTGGACAAGTGGCGGAGACACACTCCACATCTCTGGTTTGATTCCAGCTCAGGAGCTTCCTGTTTCCCCTCCTTCTCTGTTTGCTTTGTCACTAACAGATACAGACAGTTAAGTAGCTGTTCCAGAGCTTTCAGTAATATATCACAGTCTTCACCTTTACCAATGATCCAGTTTTTATGACACAAAGTTACAAGCTCATTTATCATGTGATGACGTCACATTTCAACAGTTCACCTCATCTGTTCATTTTTGCATCAGGTGAGGAAACACGTGTGTGTGTGTGTGTGTGTGTTAGTGTGTGTGCGTACGTGCGTGTGTGTTGGAGCTCTTATTGTAGCATCAGCCATCAACACTGTTGCCATGGAAACTGAACAATGAGCCTGGAGGTGCAGTACACCGAGCTGTGGAGCTGCTCATCCTCTGCAGTCCTGGTTCTCCTTTAGATCCAACGCCTGGTTGAGTCCCGCTCCAGAGGTTTGCTCTCAGGGAATGCTGAGTGAAAAAAAACAGGCAGAAAGGGAAATCTCCTGCGGGCCTCCTGCCCCTGACATCGCACTGGTCCTTCATCCCTCAGCTCTAAGTGGTTGGTTAAAGTAGACGACCAAAACCTCCAGGAAGCTGAAATCAGAGAAAAACTGAGGGAAATGAAAGTGAGGTTTCTGTTCTTCAGATGTTCTCCTACAGAAACTGTGAGTTTGTGTGTGTTTATCTTGTACACATGAGACGATCACAGAAACTGACTTCTGTTAGAGAAGACCTGGAAACCAGAGATAAAATATATTACATAATAATATAATATAATATAATATAATAATATATGATCAACCAGAGAATCATTATAAACACAAAGTTCTGACTTCAAGACCAGGACAACAACTGATGCATGAAATATCTTCATTGGATATTAATTTCAACCTATAATGATTAATGATCATGTTCGTAGTTTTAAGTGAATCTTCCTTCAGAATAAAACAAGATTCATTTCAAAACAAACAGATATAAAGTGAGGCCCAGAAACAACGTCAGTGAGTGAGTGATCAAGAACCAGTTTTAATGGTGGACTTTGATCCACAGATCATGCAGCATCTGTTTGACACATTTTAATCTTTATAGCAGCAGATTTTTATTTTGACATTTTACAGAATCATCATGTTTTTACATTCAATGGAAACTTGAGCCTTTTCAGCTGAGAATAAAAAGCAGGACGTCTGGTTTCAAATCAAACACATGCAACAACACAGACACATTAACAACGGGGACAACTCAGAACCGGCTCCTCAGGATCTCGTACAGAGACACTCTGTGACTCAGACACTTCATCACTTTACTACAGCGCAATAACACATGTTGTCATCTCTGTCATATTCAACAATATCACAACTTTATTTTTACACTTTTTCAACTCACGACATCATGAACGAGCCAATTCTTGTTTTGTTTGTTACGGATGCTGAAAAAATTTAAAGACAAAGATTTTGTAAATGCGAGATAGAACTTGTATTCACCAGTTAATAACCACATTCTTAACCAGTTAACAACCAAGTGATGACCAGATAATGACCAGTTAACCACTAGTTAACAACCAGGTGATGACCAGTTGACAATCAGTTATTAACCACTTAATGACATTTAACAACCAGTTAACAACCAGCTAATGACCAGTGAGCTACAGTTAATGACCAGTTAACTACAGTTAATAACCAATTAATGACCAGTTAACAACCTGTTAATGATCAGTTAACAACCAGTTAATTACCAGTTAATGACCTGCTAATGACCAGGGAATAAAATGTAAATAACCAGTTACTGACTGTTAGTAACTGGTAGATGACCAGTTTATAACCATTTATTAACAAGTCAGATAACCAGTTAGCATGTTACTGACCAGTTAATAACAAGTTAACAACCAGTTAATAACCCTAACCCATGAGGTACGAGGTTTGACCTCTGACCTGAATCACAGAGTGAAGCTGTAACTCTGAAGATCATTATATAAATATCTCATATTGTCCGTTCTTAATAAATACACACATTCACACACAACAACAATATGAACAGGCTCGACCAATCAGAGAGCAGCACACTAACAAGCCAACATGCTGAAAATCACTATAGCAACCGAGCCATCACAACAGAAAGGCAACAACACACTCGTCCAGGTAATATACAATCAGTGTAAGACCTCCACATGGCTGCCGCGCAGTAACACAACACGACGGCCACGGTGTCCACGACGACCACAGTGTCCACGACAACCACAGCAGCCGCTCAAGCAGTCATCGTGGTCGGTCGGTGGTCGTGTGAGCGCTGAGGAAACAGGAGCTTCACTGCAGATTTCATGTTTCTTGCATGTTTGTGCTTCAGGAATGAATCTTTAAAATCGTCTCTGTGCTCTTTGACTTCAGATTATTCACAGAATGAGATACCATGGAAACTGTCTAGTTTCCTGCTCAGAGGCTCAACACTGTGGACGGTCTCCTCACTGAAGACAGATAAAGTCTGGTCTGGATCAGACTGTGGTTCTGGTCTGGTTCATACATCTGATTGGATACAGGAAGTGACTGAATCTAATGGAGGGAGAATAACTGACAGTGGATCAGCTGATCATCAGACCACAGATGATGACACTAATGAACCGTATCTACCTCCACACTGTGTCATCATCAGGGCTCTGCTCGTGGTCACATGAAAACTTGAGAACCCAGCAGCAGGTCTTGTCTGCAGACAGGTCCTAAAGAGGTTCTAAAGGTCCTGAGACATCCAGCTACAGTAAAGAAGTAAAGAAGGTTTTCCACCACATTGTGCTGGTGGTTAAGTCCCATACCTTCAAACAAAGACCTCTATATTGTGTCAACAAAAACTCTGAGAACTCTAAAGTAGTCGATCAGGTTCTACAGTGAACATGTCCTCCCTCACATCCAGAGACCTGGAGGAGGAGCTCAGAGAAACTGTTCAGATAAACTACAATTATTCTAGTCATTTGTTCACCGTTAATAAAGAGTCAGTCACTGTCAGAACAATCTAGAACCTCCAGCTGCTACTGGTCAGATTTAAACCTAGAACATGAGATAAGTTTGTTTCTACAAGTGAAACAGAGTCAGGACATCTTCACTTTTCTGCATTGCGTCGAGTTAGGAATCTGTGGAAGTCCCCCTTGGTCAATACCCTGCCCCCGTCACATCAGGGGTCCCCCAAAACCCATCATCATCATCATCAGCTAGAATCAGAATCAGTTTATATTTCTACTCTGATGGCACCAGACCCTCCCTCCACTGTCACTCATCAGCCTTCAGGACGTCCAACACAACAGAAGACACCATACTCCAGAGGGTGGTGACATGGCCCTGTCGCCTGACGGCTGATCCACTGTCCATCTACTGAGGACACAACCTTCAAATCTATCATCCAATCACTTTATTCCACCTGAGGAACTTCTCCTGACTCCACCTCTAACTTCATCATGTGTTACATCTCGTCTGGATACTGGAGAAAGTCCTAATGGGACCAATAGGACCCTGGACTGGTTCAATATGTCCACAACTCTGCTGCCAGACCTCAACCCCACTCTGGAGCAACACCTCCACACTACATCTCCATGTCTGATTTTCAGACTCCACCTCTTTCTTGACTGTAGTTCTTGCTTGTTTTCTGAGTTGTGTCCTTGTACCATGTGACATGTGTTAAAACGGAGAGTAGCATTATTATGATAATAAATCTAACTGTGCCACTCCCTGGTGGACTATTGGACAAACAGGACTGCAGAGTCCTGGACTTTGTTAGATCCAGTTCCGTCTGCAGTGTTAAGCCTCTGAGGATCAGGTCTGACCTGCCTGGATGGAAACCTTCAGTTCTTACAGCTCCTTCCTTCCATCACCTTTAGCCCATGAGATGCATAGTGACATGGTCCTCACTGCTGTCCAGGTTCTGTGCTGTTAGTGACCAGTTTTAAAATAAGGCTTTTGTTTTGAAAAGCTAAAAGACTAATCCTTGAACCTACGTCCCTGCAGACTCTTATAGTAGTTCTCCTGTTCAGTCTGGTTACGAATTTCTCGATCCAACAGAACTAGAGCGGTCTTGCGTCTCATGGCCATCTCCCTGCGCTTAGAGTCCACTGTCACCTCCACCTGGGGGTGAGGTGGGGGCAGGGCCAGGTCAGGGTCGATGGTGGCGCACGGCGATGCGGATCTGTGAGGCCGGAAGCTGCTGCCGCGGGCGGCCGAGTCTCCTCGGTTCAGGCTGTTGAGGTCGTAGGTGTCTTGTGGGTCGCCCCCATTGGACGCCCCCACCCACTCCCATGGGTTACTGTTACCTGCAAGGGAAGAGGTCTGAGGGGGGGGCAGGGGTTGCACAACGGGATGATGGGGAGCGTGGGCGTCCACCGTTATGATACCTGAGCCCTCCCTCTGCTGCTCAGAGGGGGGGCGGTAGTAAGGTGAGTCAGCAGTGGAGGAGGTGCCAGAGCAGGTCGAGGTGGTCTCAGAGGACTTCTCCCCAGAGGAGGAGGATGGGAGGAGGCCCTGCTGCTTTGACATGGCGATGACCTGCATGAGTCGCGGCTGGTTGGCGGCACCACGGGTTGAACCCTCCCCACTTGTCTTCTCCCGGATGGCAAGCCACTTGGCCCGGGTCAGGGCACTCTTTGGGGACACTGGAGGGGGTCCTGCTTCGGGGATCTGTGGTGGTCTAGGAGTTGCCACAGCTTTGGCGCCCCCTGGAGGCAGAGTGGGGTTGTGACTACAGGCTGTCCTCCCAGACTGCACTGCAGGTTGGTAGAGAGGGGCCTGAGACCCCCCGTCATCAGTCCCCACAGAGCCCACCTCAGAGCCGTCATCACTGGCTTCGCGTTCTGCCTCGTCCCGGAGGCTCAGGCCTCTCATCTCCATAGACTTCTGCTTCCACTCTGACACCAGCTGCTGTGACCGCATCGGGTCCATGGGAACCTGCACGGCCTTCAGTCGCCGCTGCACCGGTTGGACTGGCTGGACCGGCTGAACCGGATCCTCTGGTCCCTCATTGGCCCCCAGCACCCCATTAACGTTCATGCTGGCCCTCGGCAATGTGTTACTGAAGGTCAGCATGGTCTCCTTTCCCATGGGACTGCGAGGAGCCAGCAGCTCCACGTCAACGCTGGCCCTCTTCAGGCTCCCCATAGAGGTCTTCTCCCGCTGCAGGGGCCCCAGGCCCTCCAGCCGGTCCATGGGGGCCGGAGCTGCTGCTATCTCATCATTACTCTCCGAGGCAGAGGCAGGGCCCTTGTTGTAGACGGACTCGTGTCCTCGCTCCGTCAGCGCTCGAAGAGGGTCTTCTTTTGGAGGCGGGGGAGGCGGGGCCAGTGTGATGTCATCAGAGGACTTGAAGTTTGCCACGGCATGAAACGCCTGGAGGGCGAAAATAAAAAACAGGTCAGAGTGTTTGAAGGAGGAAGTCTGACTGTAAACCACCAGGTTCTGAACCCAGTCCAAGTTTTAGGTCCTCAGACCAGCTGCAGGGTCATTTCACAGAATACACACAACAATTGTTCTTTCGGTTGATTTAGTTTTCACTTTAATTAAACAGACTCAGTAACGGGCCGTCACAGTTGGTTGAGCAGGCGCCCCATGTGTAGAGGCCACAGTCCTCGCTGCAGTCGGCCCCGGTTCGAAGCCTGCATCGGACGGCCTTTCGCTGCATGTCATTCCCCCTCTCTGCCTCCCCATTTCCTGTCTCTCTACTGTGCTATCAATAAAGGCATAAAAAGCCCCAAAAAAATAAAAAACAAAAAAATAAACAGACTCAGTAATAATGACTCGTTTACATGTTACGGAAACTCTGTTCTGGTCTTTGACTTGTTCATGTTTTTCTTCTTCTGAACCAGCGGACTGTTCCACCTTGTCTGCTTTTCCTTTCAATCTCTGATAATTATTGATCCAGTTGATCACTGACAGAGAGAGAAACTACTTTACAACAACCTTATAACTTCCCGTCATCCTCGGGTCAAATTTTTTATTTTATTATTTTTTTAGGGTTTTTTTTTGGCATTTTGAGCCTTTATTCAGGTAGTGAAGTGAGAGACAGACAGGAGAGTCAGGGAGAGAGAGAGAGGATGACATGGAGGCCAGGTCTAAGCCCGTGTGGTACGCACTCTCCCGTCCCGTCCGCAGATTGGAATTTGACTGGTTCTCAAATATTCTTATATCAGAAATGTTTTTCTTTCACATAATTGCCTGAAAACAACATGGATGCTTCCTTACCACACTTTCTGCAAATGTAACCAAGGATCACCATTTTCATTGAATTTTTGGTGTTTTATTCAAATTGATAGCATCAGTGGTCTTCAATCTACTACAATGGGGCAATGGGTCACTCTATCGCAATGGTTTCAAAACAGTGTCCTGTCTAACCCATGACATATATCGGCCCGTGATAACCCATTAACATATGTTCGTCTGAATGTAACTATAGTAAAAAAAAAAAAAATCGAAATTTCAGCTCAAAAATGTCTATTTTTATGTAAATCAGGTTTATTGACCATAAAATTCCAAAAGAAAGTGTAAATGTCTCGGTGATGAGCTCGAAAGAAGTTTATTGAAAAGGTGTAATGCAATTATTCTGTTATATTTTTATACTATGTTTTATAAACAGTCGAACAGATCGGGTCAATTTTGACCCGAGAAGACAAAAGGTGCACGGTCGACAGGAAGACGATACAAAAGGTTAAATGTTTTACAGACAGAAAAGTTCAACAACACTGAAGTCAAACATTAGAACTGAGGAGGGAGAGAGACCTGGACCTGTGACCTTTGACCTGTGACCTACAACCTGTTAATATAAAGAAGCAGAGCAGTGAGGTCAGCCATGTCTGACAGGTCAGCTGTTCCACAGTGGCCAGTCCTCCAACCTGAACCTGCCTCAGATACCACCTGTAGGAACATGTGACTTCTGTGACTCCTGAGTTCAAACATGTTGGTCAAATAAAGATCAGACTCTCCATCACTCTCCTGTTTCACAGGCGTCACGACAACACACAGAGATGTCCATGACAACAGCTGGAGCATTTGATCAGCAGCACTGAGGACGTGATTGTGTGTGTTACCTGACATGAGCGACAGCAGGTGTGTGTGTTGTGATGAGAAACCTCACGTCTCACCAGGTAGGCAGCGATGAAGGCTCCGATGAGGAAGCCCACGTAGACGTCGATGGGATGGCTGCGATGCTGAGTGATCTGAGTCAGACCCGTCAATGCCGCCGCAATGGCGAATGCAAACACGAGCACGGGTTTCAGCAGCTTGGTGCTGTCTGAGATGGTTGAGTTAAAATACATCTGAAAGGAAACAGTAGATTATTACACTGACAAACACCTTTACCTGTCTGTGTCACAGAATGGACATGATGCAGCACATCAGCTTCATTCATTCAAACAATTCATTAATAACAATCATCATTATCAAATCATCATTAATAAATCTTCATTACTAAATCATCATCAAATCATCATTATTAAATAATCATTATTAATTCTTTATTATTAAATCTTCATTATAATCAAAACATCATTACTATCGAATCATGCATATTAAATCATTATTAAATCTTTAATGATCAAATCTTTTCCTTTTCAATCAAACAGAAAAACACTGGATCTCATACACAGTTAATTCACATATAAAACAGTCGTACTCACAGAAACATAAACTGCAGCGAAAGCCGAGAGAGTCGCATGTTGAGAGGGAAATGTCTTCCTGTCAGGACAGAAGGAGACAGACAATCAGACAGACAGACAGACAGAGAGACAGTCAGTCAGACAGAGAGACAGAGAGACAGAGAGACAGACAGACAGAGAGACAAACAGACAGACAGTCAGACAGACAGACAGACAGAGAGACAGTCAGTCAGACAGAGAGACAGAGAGACAGAGAGACAGACAGAAAGACAGTCAGTCAGACAGAGAGACAGAGAGACAGAGAGAGAGACAGACAGAGAGACAGACAGAAAGACAGTCAGTCAGACAGAGAGACAGAGAGACAGAGAGAGAGACAGACAGAGAGACAAACAGACAGACAGTCAGACAGACAGACAGACAGAGAGACAGTCAGTCAGACAGACAGACAGAGAGACAGACAGAAAGACAGTCAGTCAGACAGAGAGACAGAGAGAGAGACAGACAGAGAGACAAACAGACAGACAGTCAGACAGTCATAGAGGTAGACAGTCAGAGAGACAGGCAGTCAGCTGACCTTGCGGCCATGATGGCGTTCTGGTCGTGTCCTGAGCAGATGTCTTTGGTGATGTACGGGTTTTTGTCACA
>NC_079369.1:87500-132500 GCF_021018895.1 Seriola aureovittata | reverse complement strand
ACACACAGAAACATAGAAACACAGAAACACAGACACACACACAGAAACACAAATCAGACTGATCAGTGGGAAAATGATCTTTAGCAATAAAATCAAAAAGGATCCAAACAGGAAATTGCAGGAAGCCATATTCAGAATGACCGGGATTCCTGCAGGTCTGAAAGTGAACAGCACTGACAGTGTGTGGACTCAAACTGAGCCCAAACCAGGGTTGAGTCGAGGTCTAGGTGTGTTACCTGGTGAAGACCTCCAGCGGGACGGTGGTTCCTCCTCCAGGCAGAGACGAAGCTTTTCCAAACTGCAGTCTGAGCGGGTGTTTCCCCTGCAGCTTCACGATGACGCCGTCGTTCACTGGGAGCCAGTCCATACTGGGAACCAGCAGCTGACTGGGCAGCAGGCAGCATTCATCTATCAGACTCTCATCAGGGTCCTGGGGGGGTCCGTCGTCCCGAGCTGAGTCACAGAGAGACAGTTATTAACAGATAGTTCCTGTCATATTGAGGTGTTAGTCCCGCTAATCTCACTGAGACTCGACAGATCTAATAAACGGTCCATGATCTGAGAGTAGACCAGTTTGTGTTCAGGATCATTAACAGGGCTTAAAGTTAAAAAAAATCCTGAGCCTAAAATGTTGTTTGGGGGGGCACCATATATTTAAAAATACAATATATATCAACAGTAACAGTGCAACAGCTCTGAAGTGCAAGCAATTTGGAAAAACTTCTGGATAATTATAATTTGGAAAAAGATTTGCACATATACAATATGTGCTTTGGCCAATTTTCTCTACTCTCTATAAAAGTATGTGCAATGTAACAGACAACTGTAAACAACTCTGCAATACTGTAGCTACGTTCAAATATTTCTGTCTGAAAAACAGAGATAAAGAAATAAATAATGGAAAATAAAGTAACATTGAAGTGCTTAAGGAACTGGTAAACTGGAGTTTAAAGTGAAATCAATAAGGCCAACATCACTTATTTCTTCATTCTTTTTGGGTTGTAAACAAAGAAATTGTGAAGGACAGATCATGTTCTGCAATGAACGTGCACACGCGTATTTTTTGATCGCAGACACGGTCAGTCATTGATTACTGAGTGGTAATTGTAACTGTCGCTTCTGGTAACATACTTGTATGTTGGAGTGCACGGACAGCAGCTTTATGACCGCTGGTGGCAGATAGCAGCTTCCTCTAACACACCATGCAGAAACAAGTGCCAGGCTCCTTCAAGCCGCTGGATCCTACACTGACAGTGCTGCCAAGACCCGCCCCATTCTGCTTCTGATTGGCTAGTAAAGTTGGTTAGGTTCAGTGTCTGGTTAGGTTGAGAGCGAGAGCTGTGTTCCTCTCTTACCATTAGTAGGTGAACTTTATTACCTCAAACAAGATAAACCGCACTCACAACAAGTGTACTGACTTTAATTTGACATTAATTCTCTCACAGCGTTACGCCGGAGATCCGGCACGGTGCCAGAATACTTAAAGCCCTGCATTAATGAATTACGGGTTATGTCTTACAGCAGAGCCACAGTTTGGTGAGCTGTCTGAACAGCAGCTGCATGCTGTCCTGGTTGTCTGACGTGGCGGTGAAGGTGGGCAGACAGCCGGGCTTCAGCAGACCCCAGATCCGGATCATCACCAGCATCTCCCTCAGCATCCCCAGAGATGCCCCGTCCCTCATGAAGCCAAACCCAGGCCGGACCATGGAGCCCTGCGGGGTCAGAAATGAACACAGAGGTTCAGGGTTTGTTAAATATAAAGAGAAGTTGATGTTGCTGCTAGAGCCGGAAGAAATCCTCTTCACATTCCACCGGTAGGAAGCTGGTTCTGATTACCTGCAACATTACCTGTTCTCTTTAGCTCACCTGGTTGGGCAGGTTGGCCAACAGGTAGAGAACAAAGTCTCCCACCCACTGGATGAGCTGCTGCAGGGACTGAAGCGGGGGGCCGTCCAACACAAACTCCTCCGTCTTCAGATTGATCATCACCTTATCAATATCTGAGGAGACAAACACCGATCAACATCTGACCATCACCTGATCAATATTTAATACCTCCTGCTTTCTGTCCTCTCAGGTGTCTCACCTGTCCCTCAAGTGTCTCACCTATACCTTTTGTCTTCTCACCTGTGTCGGTGTTCTTGGCACAGATCTCGGTCAGGCGGTCACCTGGACTCTTGTCAGGTGTGTTGAGGACGTGTGGTCTGAGCAGAGACTTTAAGGTGGAGCTGATGGCCATCAGCAGCAGTTTGGCGTGGAAGTCACAGGCTCGAGCTGCCGTCGCAGTGGAGAGTTTACACAAAGACGCCTTCACCGCCACAATACGAGTCGCCAGAACCTGAAACATAAACAACTCTCATAATGCATAATGCCTCAGTGTAGTTTACTAATGTTGTTACTGGGAACGTCAGGAAACCTAAACACAACTGATGTGTGCTGGAAATGTGTCACTGTCCGCAGTCTTAAACTGTCGAAGTTTAACTCTCAGGAGCTCAAACATAGGAGCCGAAAGTTAAACCTAAATATGATACACAGGAAAATACGGACCTTTTTTACATTTCCTTTTTCAGGGTGGGGGATAAATTAACTGTTTTATTTTAAATCGTTTTTTAAAAATCATCCATCATTTTCAGCCACTGCCTCAGACTTGAAGGTGCTAACTCTCATCCCAGCCACTTCTCACTCAGCTGCAAACTGCCCCAGTGCATGCGGTAGGTCCCGGTCTGATGAAGCCAACAGAAGAGGGGCAATTCTGGGGTCCCAAAACAGACACAGTCCACCTCCAGCTGAGCCAAGCAGACCCAACTGGCTTTGGTTATACAAGAAGCAGATGGCCCACAGCAATGGCTCCAGAATCCCATATTCCCACAGCAACCCCCACAAGATCCCTCGAGGACTCCACTGTAGTCTTAGGACTCCTCCTCCCCCTCAGAGGACATGTTGGTCAGGTTCCGGAGTTCTTCCAAGTGTTCCTTCCATTGCCCGATGATATCGTCAGTCCGAGTCAGCAGGTCTCCTCCTTTGCTGAAAACAGTCTCGGCTAAGCCCTGCTTCACCTTTCTTAGATCTCAGATGGTTTGTCAGAACTTCCTTGAGGTCAACCAAAAGTCCTTCTCCGTCTCCTCTACACATCCAGGTTTTTGCTGTGAGCTTGTGATGGTGCTTCTTGTTCTGCTCAGGTGGAGAACTCATACATGTGTTGATACACCAAGCTCACTGAGGCTGCAGAACAGAACAAGGACTGCCGTCACCAGCTAGAGTTAGCAGGCTAGCTGTTTAACAATTAACAATATGCTGGTTAGAAACAAATTAACTTTTAAAATTAAATATTGAAATATAGCACCTTTTAATCACGCAATCTGTTCAATTCACCTGAGAAGTAAGATCATCCATGATATAAGATCATCAGATAGCCCACCCCTAAGTCAGAGTCTTCTTCCCCGCAACCTCCAGCTGCATAGAGGTGACCCTCTTGTTCTCCAGGGAAAACTCCAACACAGAAGTTGGGACTTGTGAGTATCCCCACACCCACCAAGCACCTCTCACCAAGGGCAACTCCGGAAAGGGATAGCGTCCAGCCCCTCTCCAGGAGATGGTACCGCCCCGACTCCCACCTCAGCTCTGGCTCGTTCCATGTCCCTATAGCTAGTCTGTGATGCCAAGGACCTGCAAACCCAGGCCCCTGACCCATCCTGTTGCCCGGCTTGTGATGCAACCCAACGCAACCTTTCTTTATTCCAGGCAAGGTAACACAGTGTCAAAGAATGCATTTCATCTGATTGTTAGGAATCGCTCATAGTCTGGCGGTTCTTTGAGTTTGAATTAAACTATTGATTCATGAGGTGATCAGAAGAAAATCAGTGAACTTTTGTTATAGTCAAACACTTAATGTCTTTTTTTCAAGGTAAAAAAATAAAAGACCTAAATATGCTCTGGCTTTTCTGTACCATCAGATATTTTAGAAACTAAATTATTATTAAATAAAATCAGACAAACCACACCCCTAGTCTCATTGTCCTCACAACTGGAGCTATACATCATCTTGGATGTGGATCTGTTTCTGTCCCCCTTCCCACCTGTGCTGTTCTCCCATGATGCTTTGCTGACCTGCTGCAGCGCCTGGTTCTGCCTCATGTACTCCTCATGAAGTTTCTCCACCAGGTTGTGGACCATGGTGGGCTGCACATGCAGAAGGACGTCCCACCAGTCGTAGCCCGTCACCATGCAGTACTCCAGCAGGAACAGCAGGTGGCGCAGCGTCGTGTTCATCTCCAGCACCTGACCCATAGAGGGCGACACCCGTAGCATGTGGAGCTGAGGACCAGACAACAACATTATAACATCTGATTTAACCAGTGTACTTTCGGAACAGTCAGAACATTCAGAACGCCCAACATTCAGGGTGCGAAGTAGGACTGAAGGTGCAGTTGAGTGTACCATTTTGAAGCCGTTATTTTAAGGTTTACATTTTAATGTAATAAAACAGATACATGCAGTTCAGTCAGACATGTCTGAACCATGAGGGCCTCTGGCTGCTGTGGTCCAGATAACAGGTGTGTTTCCTTACCTTTCCATGGTTGTCGACTCCAGCCAGAGCCAGTGAGGTCCAGGAGAACTGCAGGGCCTTGAAGTGGAGGGCGGGGCCTCCAGTCCTCTGGCGTTTGATGGCGGACTCGTCTCCCGGTCTCTGGCCAGAGGAGGAGGAGGAGCCGTAGAAAACCCCCATGGTGTGGAGGGACAGACGGTGGAGGATCTGAATACTGCCATCATGAAAGGCTAGAGCCAGACCTGAGAGCAGGAGGACAGGTGGAGTGAACAGCTGATCTTCACTAAACGACCCACCTCAGTTTCACAAGTGAACATGCAGCAAATCAGCACTGAGGTGGTCTGAGGTTTCCGGTCCGGACTGTGGAAACTGGATGATGTTGGTTTATGAATGACTGTGTTTCATGTTTCACTCCAGTGACGACGACGAGTATCAAAGGGGTGTGGTCATGGTGAGGATGTGTATTCGGGACTATACGCCAACATTCAAACTGAAGATGGCGTGGTGGATAAGCTTTCTGTCTGTGTGGTTACACCTGCACAGGTGATACAACTAAGTTTTCCTCACCGAGCCCGGGGCAGAACTTGGTGTCTGATGCCACCTTCAGGTCGGTGTTGGAGATGGAGATGGGTAGTTTGGGCAGAGCGACGGCAGACACTCGCTCTAGGTCGTTGGTGGTCGTCAGGATCCTCCACTTCAGGATGGTCGGCTGCTTCTCCCCCACTGACAACCACATCACACCATCAGTCAGACCAGCTGAACTACCTGGACCAGTTTGGACCAGTTTGAAACAGTTTGTGTTTGTTTCTTACCAACTGGTGAGCGGTGCTGGAAGATGTTGTTGACAGGAAGTCCCTCCTTCCTCAGAGACCAGCACTCCACAATGCTGCCACTCTGATTGGACGCACACAGGAGAACCTGCATAACACATGGAAACAATTATTGGTTCTGCAGGGTTCTTCAACTGCTGATGGTTCTGTGACAGATACATGTCTGACCTGTGTTCTACTGATGTAAGATACCTGCTCAGAGTTCTCCTGGTTCTACTGTTCACATGTTCATAGTTCTCCTGGTAGTACTGGTTACCCGTTCAGAGTTCTACTGGTTCTACTGGTCACCTATTTGGAGTTCTACTGGTTGTACTGGTCACCTGTTCAGAGTTCTCCCTGGTGAGGAACTTGAGGTGGGTCACAGCTGGGTACTTTTCCCTCCTCAGCGGGTCTGTGGTGCAGCGCAGGAACAGCGACGGTAACAGTTCAGTGTCGATGCGACACTTCTCGCTCACCACACTCACCACCACCTGAGCACAACATATAAACATTTATGTAGTTGATGATGGCGCTAGTGAAGGTCAGTATTTCCCTGTGATGATCTGTTGTTGCGCGGGGATGTTCTGGTTCTGACCTTGTAGAACTGGACCGGAGACGAGCTGCTGCCATCGGTGGCTGCCACCACGATGTTCCCTCCTCCAGTGAAGGCGATGTCAGCTAATGCCACTCGTCCTCTCAGCCGGCACAGACTCTCACTGGCTGTCAGCAGAGTGCCGCCTGGCTTCAACAATGACACTGTGACCAAACCGCTCACCGTCACCGCCAACCAGCCCTCCATTGGCTTCCCACCAAACAGAGTCAGAGATGGAGAGAACTTCACCCGAGAGAACTTCTCACCAAAGTTTGTAGAACCCGACTGAACCGAGAAGAGACAAGAACACACGATGTTTACTGACTGACAGCAGGGAACACCTGTCATCTAATACCTGTACCTACTATCTTTCCAATTAGGGCTGGGCAATTAATCTAATTTTATTTTCAATTACGATTTGGCTTCAAAATAGATAAGCGGAAGAAAATGGATGGATGAATGGAAGTTTTTTGCCATCGAGCAGCCCTATCACCAATACTATCCAACCTATGACCTGACATATAGTTGTCTGACACACACTCTACATTCTCCACGTGTATAGATCAGTGGGCATTACCATCTCAACATGCAGGGCCAGTTTGACTCCGTTATGAAGCCAGCTCAGAGCTACAATGGGATCTCCGTCCAGGGAGCTGGACAGGACGCTCTCCCAGCTGTTCACCAGGTGATCCGACATCGACCAGCATTTAATCTGACCGTCACCGTCTGCGGACAGCAGCCTCGAACCTCCACACACACACACACACACAGGTACATCAAAACACATACAAACACATCAATGAATTCACTGTGAATCCTGATCCGTGGAAACCTCACCTGATTGGTCCCACTCCAGACAGGAAATGACCTCAGTGTGTCCAGAGTTGATGGAGTAAACATCCCAGGGGTGTTCAGTGTCAATGATGTGGATCATGTGACTGACATCTACAACACACACACACACACACACACACACACACACACACACACATTCAGTGGATGACTTAAGATCGAAACCCTGAACCACTACATTTTTTTAAGTAAAATGAAAAATTTGTGTGTGTGTGTGTGTGTGTGTGTGTGTGTGTTTACCTTTGTCGTCGTCGTCGTTCTTCAGGTCTGTGGTGAAGGCCACGAGGTTCCTGCAGGACCAGGAGCAGACCAGGGGGATGGAGGGACAGTGAGTGCTCTTGGGACGTTTCTCCCACTCACAGACATACGCCAACTCCATGATTCACGACAGAAGAAGAAGCTGGAGGCCAGCAGGACGCCTCACCTGGAGACAGAGAGAGAGTTTTAAGACTGGAAACTTTAGAGGCTGGCACTTAGTTCACTGGAGCCTCGGGCAGGCTCTGGTCTCAACTCTGAGTTTCCAGAAAAGGGAGCCGTTCACCTGCCCTGTTTTCGGGAAACACAACCCCGTGTAGAGCAGCACTAGGTTCTGTTCTACTCGTTCACCGAACACGCTTTAAAAACTGCAGGTTTCACTTCATCAGTTTGAACTGACTCGTCTCTGTGTTCAGTCTAAACACCTACGTTTATCTGGAAACAGTAGCAGAGAGTGAGAGCCGAATGTGACCTGATTTCAGTCAGATTACAGTTCAGTTAACGGCTGCTAGTCAATAGTAGTTAGTTAGTAGTTATTTAGCACTGAACCGTTAAAAGGAAGAATTCAAGTGTCAGTTAGCATGCTAAAGTTAGCTTATCTTACTTTGATTCAGCTCCTCTGACGCTGATAGAAACGATGATAAATCCGTTTTTTGACAAACAATTAATCGACCTTTAGAATGAAAATTTTAAATAAAACGATGGAGTGACTTGGAGCAGTTTGATGGACATTTAACGTGACTATGATGAAACAAACAACTGATCGTTCATTCACATCAACTGGGGGCCAGGACCCACGGCTCACAGAGCTGTCTCTGTATTTGCCTGACTGTAAAACATCTTAAAACATGTTAGAAACATGTTTAACTTCTGATAGCACACTGCGTGTGTTTCACTGCGAGTCTGATTCACATACAACGTGTTTTTTTCTATACAATGTCCTATCGGCGCTTAACTGTAATTTGTGTTTATCTGAGATGGCGCCGTGGCCAGCCTGATGACCATGGGACCTTATTTCCCCAAGTCAGGTCTTACAGGTGTGGGATCAAATTTAAATAACACCTTGATCAGAATCAGAATCAGAAATACTTTTTTAATCCCCTGCGGGAAATGTTGTGTTGCAGTGCTCCACACATACACGCATATTCCACACATACAAATATAATAAAAGCATATAAGAATAGCAATAATAAGAATATAACTCCACATATTCAAATGTAAAAGAAAATAATAATAATAATGATAATAATATAATGTGTAATTGTTGACAGATGGAAGGACTTTTATCATTTTAACTTTTCAACTTTAAATATTAACAAGTCGACTGGAGCCCATTGTATTAATATTTCAGTTACGTACATTTAATCCTTCTATTGAATAAAAACAGCTCATATTTAAGTTTTCTCTCCTGTGTTTCTGAGCCTGGATGAGAACTGAGTGCAGCTCCTCCTGAGGCTGGTTAAAGCTTCTGTGATGATGTGATTGACCTGAGCGTGATGAAGATATGTCATCTGAGAACATTGCAGTGTTCATATTTTGTGACGTCATCCTGCAGATCACACCTATTTGTAGGGTGCAGGTTGGTTAATAAAGTTTGGGGGGGAGGGGTGCGCTCGGAGCAGGCACCTGGCAGACTGAACCCGGGGAAAACACAGGGAACCTAAAGGACCCGTATTTCCGGTCTGATTGTGGTTCCGTCTCATAACAGCAGCCGTCAGTCTCCTGTTAGCTTGTGTTAGCTTGTGTTAGCTCTGTCAGCTCTGTCAGTTCATCTTCGGCCTCCATAATAATCTCTCTGAGTCTGAGTCTGAGTCTGGATCTGGATCTGAGTCTGAGTCTGAGTCTGAGTCTGAGTCGCATCAAAATGAAATGAGTCCACTCATACTCCGGGACCTGCTAGCTGCTAGCCTCCGTTAGCCTCGTCTTTGGAGCCTGCTAACGGTGCTAACAGTGCTTAAACCTAGCTGTGTCGTTTCAGAGTCTGTTTATTTGTTTTTTGTGATGAAAAAATCGAGGACGAGACGTTAGCATGGACACACACCTACGGAGTCAGTAACAGGTGAGACAGAGACCAGCTAAAGTGGAGCTAGTGTGAGGCCGGTGTGAAGCTGAGATGAGACTGGTGTGAGGTGTCCGCAGCAGGATGTTTACCTGCCGGACCAGAGCTGAAAACAGGCCCCGAGACCACCAGGACCGCCTTAGTCCACCGGCCTGGACCATGAATACACATTAGTCTCCTGAGTGTGAGGCAGAAACCAGGTTTTCAGCCTGACATCAGACCAGAGTCCTCAGAGGACGGATCTGTGTGAAGAAGTGTTAAAAGAGGATCTGAGGATTACACGGTCACTCTGCCGGAGACTTCCCGTCCGTCTCCTCCGGACCAAGCTGCAGATGTTTACAGTCCTTTAATGTTAATTATCTGATAGTGAAGTGAATATGAATACGTCACCAAAAATATAAACTAATCAATTCATTGAGAAAATTAGAAGATTAGGTCAGATTAATAAATAAGGAAAACAACTGAGCCACATGCTGCAAATTCTGCCCCTTTTGTGTGGCCACTGTGTTAGACCCAGTGAAGCCAGATAACGAAAACATCCTGGATAAGTTGAGCCTGCTTCATAGTTCGGGCCTCGGGTGTAGACATGTAAACAGGTATAAAGAGGTGTAAATATTGTAAACAAATGTAAACTGTTGGAACCTCACACAGGTGAGAACAGCTCCACCTCTAGCAAGACAATCACTAACGTGTCAGATGAACCGATGAGATGATTAATCAATCAGGTGATCAAAAAAATTTTAATCAGCTTTGTGATAACTGAATATTTGTCATTACCTTGACGAGACATCGGTTGTCAGGACGACACACAGTCAGCAACTGGCTGAAAACAGATCAGTTATCAGTTATTGATCAGTGTCATTGATATAGTAAATGTTCAGGTGTGTTCACTCTGTGTCCCACAGTTTCAGGTCTCTGTGAAGCTCAGTCCACGTCAGACCCCCCCCCCCCAGAGTGATCCAGACTCTGTAGACCTTCATCTGATCTGGGGTCAGTTTGACCTTGACTCTGAAGCGATTGAGACAGCCATGCTGACCTAGACCAGGACCAGGACCAGGACCTGTGAGTTTGTGCAGCGTGAGCAGAGTAATCCAGATCCAGAGACCATGTCTGAGAACCAGGCCAACAACAACAACAACGTCCCTGTAAACAACAACAACATGGGACCCAACAGAATCCGAAACCCCAACATGAACCAGAACCCCCTCATCAATGTCCGAGATCGCCTCTTCCATGCCCTCTTCTTCAAGATGGCTGTCACATATGCCCGACTTTTCCCGCCATCCTTCAGGAGAGTCTTCGAGTTCTTCGTCTTGCTCAAAGTGAGTCTGAGTCACTGATCGACCTCAGACCTGCTGAGTCCTCCAGGGTACAGTCAGGACCAGGTCCACGTGTCACACCACCTCAGGTCTCTGTGTCCAAGCTTTAACACAGCAGGGCCACAGTGATCAGACTGTTAAAGGTCAGACTGAAGTCAAAGATAAAAGTAAAAGTCCTTCTATTCACAAATTTCAGAATAAAAGCTTTTTATATAGTGAATATCCTCCATGAATAAAACAGACCTGAGCATGGCCATGTTTTTGTCTGACCACAGTGATGATCCTTCACCCGGTCTGTGACCCTGACTCGGGGTCTGAGCTCTTGATTCTGGTCTTTAGTCTTCAGTGTGTTCAGATATTGTTGAAGGTTCAGTCTTAACTCCTCCCCCCTCCTCCTCCTCAGGCGCTCTTCGTCCTCTTCATCCTCGCCTACATCCACATCGCCTTCTCTCGCTCGCCCATCAACTGTCTGGAGGCGGTGAGGGAGCGCTGGCCCCGTGACGGCATCCTGCGGGTGGAGATCCAGAGGAACTCCAGCAGGGCCCCGGTCTTCCTGCAGTACTACGATTCAGCAGCCCTCCAGGAGGAGCTGGAGGCAGAGGAAGGAGGAGGAGGAGGGAGGGTGGGGCTCAGTCTGGCAGCGCTGCAGGAGGAAGAGGAGGAGGAAGAGGAGATGACCCTGGAGATGTTTGATAACAGCTCAGTGCAGGTGAGACTCAGGTTCTGGTCCTGGGTTTGTCCCCCCCAGTGGGTACTGTGTGGTTAATGTTTAAACCAGGACTTTCTGGATCTGGATCAGATTTGTTCCAGGTTCAGGTCTGTCAGAATCAGAACTCAGTAGGATCAGTATTAAAGATCTGATCATGGTCAGCCCAGAGAGACCTGATGGGGAACGTGGATCTGAGGACCAGGACCTTGGCTGGACCTGTTCTCACCTGTCTGTCTGTCTCCTACAGTTTGAGCTGGACATGGAGCCTCGTCTGAAGCCCTCTCTGGTCGGAGGTGGAGCAAGAGGAGGCGGAGCAGCAGCAGCAGGAGGAGGAGTCAACGACAGCCAGGACGTCTCCTTTGCCCAGACCACTAAAGGTACGCAGCTGCTGAAGGAGTCAGTGTCTGAACTGGAGATGATGACCAGAGCAGGTAAACCCTCCTCCTCCTGAATCCTCCTCCTCCTCCTCTTGACCCCTCCTCTTCATGCTCCTGACTGCAGCATGTCTCCTGTTAGAGGCTGAAATCTATTGATCTGATATTGATGATTGATTGTTTTATCTGTCAGACAGTGATTGTGGTGAAATCAATGTCTGACTCATCAAGCCTGATAAAAGAAAAAGTGACGTAACATCCACTGAAACTACTGTTCATCTTTATTGTTATTGTTGTTATTACTATTATTGTTGTTGTTGTTATTATTATTATTATTATTATTATTTTTTATTGTGGTTGTGTTTCAGTGTGGCCTCAGGAAGAATACATCGTAGAGTATTCTCTGGAGTATGGCTTCCTCCGTTTGTCTCAGAGTACCAGGCAGAGACTCAACATCCCCGTCATGGTCGTAACTCTGGGTTAGCACTGACACACCTGACACACCTGCATCGGTCACGTGGCTTCTACCTGATGCACCTGCCTCAGTCACATGACTCATGTCTCTGTGTAGATCCCATGAAGGACGAGTGTTTCGGTGACGGCTTCAGTCGTTTCTTGCTCGATGAGTTCCTGGGCTACGATGACATCCTGATGTCCAGTGTGAAGGCTCTCGCTGAGAACGAGGAGAACAAAGGTAGTTTTATTGATACTACCAACCAGGTTCGTCTGATCCCGACCCAGACTACACAGACTACCTGAGTTTTTCTAGTCCAGATCACAGAAGCAGGTTTCTAGTTGACCAGGTGTTGGATGAATCAGGTAATGATGTCACAGTGTGGTTCTCTGCAGGGTTCCTGAGGAACGTGGTCTCTGGAGAACATTACCGCTTCGTCAGCATGTGGATGGCCAGAACCTCCTACCTGGCCGCCTTCGTCATCATGGTCATATTTGTAAGTCAAGAAGTCAGTCTGACTTCTTCTTCTTCTTCTTCTTCTTCTTCTTCTTCATATTATTCATATTATTCATATTATTGTTGTTATTATTATTATTCTTACTGATGTTTGATGTCTTGTGGTTTTCAGACTCTCTCTGTGTCGATGCTGCTCAGATACTCTCACCACCAGATCTTTGTCTTCATCGGTCAGTCTCCTCTGAACCTGACCAGTATAATGTAACCCAGTTCAGTGTTTCTGTTCTCAGTCCTTGAAGTAGAAGCTTAGATACAGATCAGACTGGTAGAACCGGACCTCTTATCTGGAGGATCCACTTGGTGTTGATCTGGTTTCTGTCTGTCCCCCTTCAGTGGATCTGCTTCAGATGTTGGAGATGAACATGACCATCGCCTTCCCAGCAGCCCCTCTGCTCACCGTCATCCTGGCCCTCGTCGGTAAGTTCACATCACAAAGTCTGGATCTGAGTCTGGGTCGGGTCTGACCAGGTCTGACAGTCTGGATCAGACCATTCTCAGGTCCTGACAGTCAAGTCCTGAGTCGAGACCAGACCAGGTTGAAATCAAGTCCTACTTTGTACCACATTCAGGACTGACAGTCCCAAGTCCTGACTGATTGATTGATTGGTACTTTATTACATTACCCTCCCTGATTGATTACATCAGATGTTTTCAGACCTGGAGTCTCCCAGGTAAAGTCGACCACACCTGTGTTGACATGTCACTTCCTATCTTTAGGTATGGAGGCCATCATGTCGGAGTTCTTCAATGACACGACCACAGCTTTCTACATCATCCTCATTGTCTGGTTGGCCGATCAGTACGACGCCATCTGCTGCCACACCAACACCAGCAAACGTCACTGGCTTAGGTGAGTCACATGACCAACAGCAGCTCGTGCCACTGTCTTGTTAAAGAACCTTAATTAACCTCAATTGACTTGAACTAATCCTGAATGATCAGAGCATACACTTGAGTCTGTCAGACACAGATCCTGTCTTTTAATTTGAAAAACTAAACATTAATTCAAAAAGTTCTTAATGAACTAACGAGTTTAACAACTTGATGACATAATTTCCATCAGTGTTAATTGTTATTATTATTGACGAGTTTGATGAGAAGTTTAAATTGTTATTAAAGTGAAGGGTTTATGTCAGGACTCAGCTGCTAGTTGATGAGATTTTAATTAACTTTTTATCCACTAATAATATTAACAGGTTAAATGATTCAAGGAGTTCAGAAGTTAATAAGTTTAGCTCACACTGTTAAGACTGAGTTAATGAGTGAGTTCGTTAATGACTCTGTTGTGTCTCAGGTTCTTCTATCTCTACCACTTCGCCTTCTACGCCTATCACTACCGCTTCAATGGCCAGTACAGCAGCCTGGCCCTGGTCACCTCCTGGCTCTTCATCCAGGTTAGAACCACCACCGTCATCATCATCATCATCATCATCGTCAAACACTGGTTTCATTTCAAAATAAGAGCGCTGTTATCTGAGTGAGAAGAACCAGATCATCTGGATCAATACACCCAGAACACCAACACACACAACTCACAGAACACAAGAATACCCAGAACACCAGAACACCAGAACACCAGAACACACAGAACACACAGAACACCAGAACACCAGAACACACAGAACACCCAGAACACCCAGAACACCCAGAACACCCAGAACACCAACACCCAGAACACACAGAACACCAGAACACCTGAACACACAGAACACCCAGAACACCAGAACACCAGAACACCAGAACACCAGAACACCAGAACACCAGAACACCAGAACACCAGAACACCAGAACACCAGAACACCAGAACACCAGAACACACAGAACACACACACAGAACACCAGAACACCAGAACACACAGAACACACAGAACACCAGAACACACAGAACACCCAGAACACCAGAACACCAGAACACACAGAACACACAGAACACCAGAACACCAGAACACCTGAACACACAGAACACCAGAACACCAGAACACCTGAACACACAGAACACACAGAACACACAGAACACCAACACACAGAACACACAGAACACACAGAACACACAGAACACACAGAACACACACAACTCACAGAACACGAGAATACCCAGAACACACAGAACACACAGAACACACACAACTCACAGAACACAAGAATACCCAGAACACCCAGAACACACAGAACACCAGAACACACAGAACACACAGAACACCAGAACACACAGAACACACAGAACACACAGAACACACAGAACACACAGAACACCAGAACACACAGAACACACAGAACACCAGAACACCAACACACAGAACACACAGAACACCAACACACAGAACACACAGAACACACAGAACACCAGAACACCTGAACACACAGAACACACAGAACACACAGAACACCAGAACACCCAGAACACCAACACACACAACTCACAGAACACAAGAATACCCAGAACACACAGAACACCCAGAACACCCAGAACACCCAGAACACCAGAACACACAGAACACACAGAACACACAGAACACACAGAACACCAACACACAGAACACACAGAACACACAGAACACACAGAACACACAGAACACCAGAACACCAGAACACCAACACACAGAACACACAGAACACACAGAACACACAGAACACCAGAACACACAGAACACACAGAACACACAGAACACCAGAACACACAGAACACCAGAACACACAGAACACACAGAACACACAGAACACCAGAACACACAGAACACACAGAACAGACAGACACTAACTTCCTGCCCCTCCCCCTCCAGCACTCCATGATCTACTTTTTCCACCACTACGAGCTTCCTGCCATCCTGCAGCAGATCCGGATCCAGGAGATGCTGCTGCAGAACCAGCAGGCGGGTCATGCCAACCAGACAGCCCTGCAGGACAACCTGAACAACAACCACGCTGCTGCTGCCGCCGCTGCCGCTGCCGGTCCTAGACCCACCGACACCCCCCAACCCGGACCCGTCGACACACCCCAGCCTCAGGCTGACCCCCAGCCCTCCTCCTCTCCAGCAGCAGGAGGGGGAGGGGAGGTGAGGTCGGAGTTGAACTGGGTTGCTCAGACGGCTGCCATCATCGCTGAGTCTCTGTCCTCCTCCGCCCAGCGCCTCCCTGACTCCATCGAGCCCCTCCCTGTCAGCGGGGCAGGCGCAGCTGGAGGTCAGGGGTCAGCAGGAGCAGGAGAAATCAGCGTGGTGGCTGAGTTCTGGATGGGAGGAGGAGGAGGAGGAGGAAGAGGAGGAGCAGGTGGTGGTGGTGGAGGAGGAGGAGGAGGAGGAGGTGATGATGAAGATCCAAATGCCGTTTCAGTAGAAATTAAAACCACAGCAGGAGCTGACCCTCCACCCAGCCATCCAATCAGAGGGCTGCAGGCGGAGGCGGGGGTCTCGGAGGCGGGGGTCTCGGAGGCGGGGCCTGTGGCTGCAGAGCCCCCACAGACAGACTGCCCCCCCCTACAGAGTCCAGGTACAAACTGGGACTGCAGACCACCACAGCAGCAGCAGACTCCCTCACAGACCCCGTCCTGAGAGTCCAGATGTAGTCCTGCTGACATCATCTCACCTGTCTGACACTGTGCCTCAGTCTGTCAGCTGATCAGGGTGATTAATTAGTGATCAAGGAGGGGTTTTCATATTGATCCACATCAGATCAGGATCCAGACCTCCAGTTCTGGTCTGACCAGTCACATTGTATTTCTAAATTTAAACTAATATCTGATTCATTGATTAGTTCAGTGTTTCAAACTTGAGGATTGAGACCCTGCAGCAGGTCACATGATGGTTAAACTGGTCGTCATAGAGACAGGGTTTGATTCTGAATCCAGTCCAGTCAGGGCCAGTCCAGTTCTTTGAAACCCAGAGAGTGATAGAAAACATGAAGCTGGAACCAGGGAAAAAATTGTTAATTATAAAACCAGTTGAAGACTGTTAATGAACTGATTGATTGATTAATCTCACCTGTCCTCAGGTGAGTTCATTCGAACACAGCTGCAGCTAATGATTATCATCTCATTAACAGGCTCCGCTCAGTCCTCACTTCAATTAATCTACTGTTTGATTTCATTTCATGTTTATCAGTTAATTGATTAATTAGTTAATTGCGTCATCTGTCGATAAAACATGACTTTATTTAGGGACATGTGAGCAGAATCTAAAATAAGAAATCTCTTCAGACTCACATGAACATGATCCACATTGTTTTCAGTTTGTTTTACCTCCATACCTGTAAACACAAACTAGGTCTGACTCCTCTGACTCTCACACCACCCTGCTGCCTCAAACATTCAATAAAGCACCAAATGTGGATAAATCTGCCGCTGGAAATAGTCCCCAACAAGGTCAGTTTCCTCCTGTTTGATAAAAACTTCAGTGATCAGCTGTAAGCTGTAGGAACCAATGAGCTGAGAGCCACAGACAGGAGGGAACATACTGACAGACGGACTAACACATTTTGGATTTATTGATTAATAAGAAATATATAAGCCAAATTAAAGTGAACTGAAACTGAAAATCAGCTTCACTGATTCCCCAGATAAAAACTGCTGATCTGTATTGATCAGCCCTGATTCTGACAGATTGAAGCACAAATTCTGAACTGTGTTGATTTTTTGTTTCCACCTGCTTTTATTTTGAAGAAAAAGACTCTTTTAGAACAGGAAGTTTGTTATGGAGCATTTTGGTGGATCAGGACTTCCTGTCAGAACGGATGCCTTATCAATAATCCTCCGACTGTCTGTGGACGCTTCAGAGTCAACAGCAGCCGATCAAGCTGATTGGTTGTGCAGTATAATGCAAGCTGTGTCACACCTTTGGCCCCGCCTCCCGGTAGAGTTCCCTGAACTCATCGCAATAACTAAGTCCCCCAAGTCCCCTGA
Organism: Seriola aureovittata; assembly: GCF_021018895.1. Classification (NCBI taxonomy): domain Eukaryota; kingdom Metazoa; phylum Chordata; class Actinopteri; order Carangiformes; family Carangidae; genus Seriola; species Seriola aureovittata. The sequence continues at coordinate 115,121 of NC_079369.1, read as the reverse complement.
ACTCATCACAGTTACTAAGTCCACTAAGTCCCCCAAGTCCCCTGAACTCATCGCAGTGACCTGAGTCCCCAGAATTCAGTGGCTAACCCGGGGTAAAGTCAGACTTTGTAATCCTGAGTTTAAATACCTGAAATCAAACCAGGCTAAATCCGATCTGGTCCAACTTGGACCAGTTACACGGTCTGAGTTCCTTGATCCTGGACTAGTCATTAACACCTGATCAATAATGACCTGAACACACCATTGCCCAGGTGACCTGCGGTGAACTGGACAGAGACGGCTGCCTCATCAAACCACTGGTCTGCCTGTTGTGAAGGGGGCGGGGCCTGAGGTGTGACTCAGCATCAGAGACAGACACTGAACCCAGCTGATGGGCTTTGGAGGTTTTGGGATTGTGAGAGTTTTTCTTCTTTGTGCCTCTGCTGGATGGCTGTAGCATCTTTAGTTGATCTGAAGCCTGAAACTCATCAAAGTGTATTTAACTGTCCAGTAAAACCAGTAAAACCAGTGCACAACAGCTGTTCGCACCAACCCGTCTGAACGTGTCAATCATTTCTGCTGAGTTCAGTTTAAACACAAGAAACTGTTTCAGCAATTTTTTTTTTTTACTTTTAATTTCTTTAAAAAATTATTTCTTTATCATTAATTGATAAATACGGACTCTCAGTCATGATTTCCAAAAACAGATTTATTAGTGAATGAACATCCAACATCACCAAGAAGCTGCGATACAAAAATAAAATACAAATCAAAAGAAAAAAAAAAAGCATCACTACACATTAAACGCTTTGTTTTTGCTTGGAAGCCATTTTTAAAAAATATGAAATAAAATCGTTTTTTCATGGAATTAAACTGCATCTTTGTACATGACCTCGGGCCCCGCCTTCTGCCTGCTTATAGGCCCACACAGGTGTCAATCCACTAACACTGATGACATCAGCAACAGCTTTACTTTGAAAAATTCAAACAAAAACAGGAGAAACTGAGGTCAGATGATACGTTTTAATAACCACCAGCTGATCCACTTTAATATTAAAATGTTCTGCCCTTAACTGCAATGACCCTCTTCCCCACGTCTCGGCAGGTTTCAGTTTGTAGCTTGTCACTTAAATTTGGTTTTCAAACATGGATCCAAACTACTAATATCATCTCAACATGCGGAACTCAGGTTACACATGTAACCACCACCATCCTGTCTCAGTCCTCCGTCCTGGACCAGTTTTTAGAGAAACAACATTTTACAACAAGTGATGTCAAAGAAACCAGGCATGCTGGGAAAAAAACTCACATTGACCAAAACAAAACAGTCTGAAAACTCTTCGGCTCAACTGACAGAAGAGAGAGAGAGAGAAAAAAAACAAACAAACAAACAAAAAAAAAAAACTATTTACTTGTTCGTTTCAGAGAACATCAAGACCCCCCCACCCCCACCCCCACCCTCTACTTATGTCCCTTGCTGGTCTTGAAGGACACCTGCAGGACTTTGTCTCCCAGTCGGTACCCGTTCAGGCTGTGAATTGCCATGGCGGCTTCCTCGTAGTTCGTCATAGTAACGAAGCCAAAACCTTTGCACTTGTTTGTGTTGAAATCTCGGATCACTTTCACGTTGACGACGGCACCGAATGGCCCAAACATCTGCCACAGGATGGCCTCGTCCGCGTCTTGCCCCAAGTTGTAGATGAAAATGCACCAACCAGAGGATGAGTTCCCTGAGACCCCACCCCCTCCACTCATGTGGTCCACGCTCATTGGAGAAAACCTGGAATCAAACAGGAAGTAGGAAGTAAGAAACAGGACAAATAAAGGGAGCACAACAAACAAAGACCAGGTAAAAAAAAAAAAATCATCTCACCTGAACTACATCATCATTAGAACAATAAAATCTGACTGCAGACTAAAAATAAAAATCTGTCTCTAATAGAAATAAAGATTCATCTAATAGAAATAAAAGTCAATCTCATGAAAATAAAGATGCATCTCTAATAGGAATAAAGATGCATCTCTAATATAAATAAAGATGCATATTTAATAGAGATAAAAGTCTCTCTCTAATAGAAACAAAGATGTATCTCTAATAGAAATAAAGGCCACAGTGTTTGATATATTACAGGAAGTACAATGCTTCAAGTGACAGTTATTGAGTAGCCAATCAAACAGCAGTATCTCTAATCTTTGAGTGGATGACACCAACAGGTGAGAGTACCTGAACCTCTGCGCCTGGTGATGGACGGGTCCTCCGAAGCGCCGTGATTGGCCATGGTACATCTGTGACATCATCTGGGAGTTCCTGGCCTGATTGGGGTTGGCAGCGAACTTGACTGTGATTGGCTCAGAGCTGCCGGGAGGGGTGTGCCCATTCAGGTGTTTGACGGCGTCTTCGGCCTCAGCTCGCTTATCAAACCGGATAAAGGCAACGCCCCGAGACAGACCTGAACAACCAATTAGATCGAAGATAAGAGTCAGGACTGAAGGGCTGTGGTCACATGACTGGTCACATGACTGTGTGGTACTGACCTGAGGCCTGGTCAACCAGCACTCTGGAGTTTATGATGTGTCCGTAGCGAGTGAACATGTCCTCCAGCTCTGGCTGACTCAACGTCCTCGGCAAACCGCTGATGTAAAGGTTTGCATCTTTGATCATGTCTGAACTCGGCCGTGCGTACGAGACCTGAGGAGGCGAGAAGAGCGGTTTCAGTCCGTCGCCATAACAACCAGAATGATTCTTATAAAAGTAACCACTGAACAAAATAAAATACAGTTACATCCAGTCTTACAATAAATTCCAGACATATTTAAATGTGTTTAAATGTTCATTAAAATAAATAAATAAACAAACAAACAAACAAACAGTTATCCAGATTGGTCCCAAATAAATGAAAAAAAGACAAAATAAAAGCATCCAAATAGGCTGAGATCGTTGGGCACTTTTCTCAAAATAAAAGCATCAATTTATAAAAATAAAAGTTCAGCACATTGTCACACTGAACTGAAGAAATTCACAGATTCAGTGTCGACATGTGTCGATATGAAAGCAGGATATAAGAGTAAAAATAAAAACATGACAGCAGAGTTTTAAAATACCTTCATCCGTCAGACAGTTTGCAGGAGAGAGCGCCCTCTACTGTCCAGGGAACATAACACATCTATCAGTTGAGACAGGAAAATCAAAGAGCACCTGTGGCACTTTACCTTGATAGTTTTAGACTGTAGCCTCAGGCCATTGAGGGTACTGATAGCCCTCTCTGCATCACTAGGGTTAACAAAGTTAACAAAGCCGTAACCTAAACTGTGGCCTAGAGAAACACAAAGGAAAACAACAAAATAAAATAACAAACTGTCTGTGGTGCAGCTGCCACACATTCTGGATAGAAACAAACATACAGAGGTCACCATCTGAACACAGACCACAAATCTCAGCACAAAATCTCGAAAGTGCGTCAAACATTTCACTCCTCTAAACAAACCCAGAAAACTCAGACCAGCATCAGGGCTCTATGTGAACGGGTCTGTAGTGATCACCAGCTGAGTGTCATTCCCTCCAGGATTTCACACCTTCTTTTGGCATTGTTGCGACTTAAATACCCAATTTCACGGCAGCTTTTCTTAAAAGTTGTGATGAAAGTTGCAATGTTTTTAGATGTTTTTTTCCTATAATTCATTGAAATGGAGGGCAATTTGTTCCAGTGAGAATTAATCCAAGTCAGTGCAGCTGGTGACACAGTCTTCACAAGAGATTCTGCTTCTCTGCTCTGTCTCAATCACAGGTAGAGCTGATCTTTATAATCACCTCATCAATTTATAAAGTAGAGTGCCCCCCCCCCAGATTTCTGCCTATGAAACAGTTTGATCAGAGTGAATGATGAATGAAAGGATGTTTTTACTAATTAATGATTGAATTCACTGAGCAGCTCAGAGGCTACAGCAGCTACACCACAATGTGGCAGCGATATAAAACTATCTAACCCTTTCATGTGAAACACGGTTGAATGTCTTCACACGGTCTTTAACTGTGATGTTTGTTGGTGAATATGAAATGTTCATGTTGCTTTAACACCAGAAACAAGGAAGTGAGTTTGGTGAAATCGTCAAGGTTCTGATCAGGGACTGGTGTGATTGGTTCAACCTGCGGAAAAATTTGATAATTTTTGATCAAATTTGTGGAGAAGTTGCAGAGATTGGACAAAAATGCAAGGTCGCACAGAATTCACAGGGATTCGTTGAATTTGCATGAATTATTGCGATCGAGACATAGAGACTTCCTGGAAAACTGGTCATGTGACAGCCTTCATGGTCTGGTGAAAACTGGACTGGGTCAGAACCTGTTAACAGCTCAGGTCCGAGTCAGGTGACAGTTTTCTGGACTTGTTCAGGCCTTCATACATTCGTTATCAAAACTTTACAAACATTTTCAAAGCCTGAAAAATAAAATAAAACAGGTGAAAACAGAATTAAAACATCTGTACATTCTTGTTAAATTCAGTTAATGATTAAAAACAAAAACTGTTGATTGAAGGTCGGGCGACATGATGAAGAAAATAAAGATTTTTCTACCTTTAACATCTCAGACCTTAGTTTTACCATATTATTTATTATTATTTATCATTTCTGCAGCAACGTGATGAAGTAGTCTGATTTTTTTATTCGCTGATGTTCATGTGTTTTTACTGTGTATGTGACAGATTATTGATCCATGTCGCCCCGATCATCATCAGATACCTGTTAAACAGTCGTCATTAAACCTGGTGTGAAAAATAAAAAACAACAACAACAGTGCAGAAAAGAAAAATATTCAGACACTGTTCAGAGAAAAATAACAGACTCGTCCTTTAAAACAGTGGCGCTCAACCTGTGGGTTAGGACCCCCGGGGGATGCAAGATTATTTCTGGGGATTGCGGAACAGTTTTCAAAATAAATTAATAATCAATATTTTTGATTATGGTTCATCCATTAAATCTCCTGCAGCAGTGACATCTTGTCTTTATAGAACTGATCAGAGTGAGACCTCTCTGATGAGGACAGCAGCAGGTGCTAACGTTAGCTAATGACTGTGTCAGCAGAGACGTGAAGCGGAGACAGCGTCAGGCTTGACTCAACAGTCAGGTGACGGCAGCTCCAACAGAGATCAGAGGTCAGGTGTCTGTCCCGTGAGGGCGAGGCTTAAATGTTTAGGGTGGTCGCAGCCCAAAAAGTTTGAGAACCACTGCTTTTATAAAAAAAAAAAAAAAAAAAAAAAAAAAAAAAAAAAACCAACAAAGAAAAGAAAACATTCAATTTCATTAAAAACAAAGAAAAAAAATTATAAATAAGCAAAAATCAGCGGATCAGTGAAAACACCAAAAAATTAAAAAGAAAAACTTCAGAACAAAAAGAAACGGCTGCTGGACAAAAAGAGTTCACAGGAAATACTGTAGGAAGTACTTATACTACTAGTACTACTACTGCAACTAATACCACTAATGCTACTACTACTACTGCCACCATTAATACTACTATTATTACTACTACTGATACAACTACTACTATTAATACTTCTACTATAACCTACTAATGCTACTACTATTAATACTACTACTAATGATACTAATACTACCATCACCACTACTACCAATTATTTTCACTTGCAGTATTAGTACCGTCATGTATCAGAACCTACTTATAGTTGCTGTACCTCTTTAGTACTGCAGTATTTGTTCTAACTAACCTTAGTAGCATTAGCACTAAGGTAGTACTACAATACTAGTACTGCTGGTTCTGTACTGAAACACAGTAGTACTGCAGTATTACTGATATGTCAGAAGCATTGTGTTGTAGTACAAGTACTCAGAGGTGACAGTACAGCAGTAGTACTGCAGGGGGAGTTACCTGCGACTTTGTCCCTGATGAGTTTGGCCGACTCCACGTCGCCCACGCTGCTGAAGAGGCTGCGCAGCTCGTCCTGACTCATGCTCTGAGGCAGGTAGTTCACGATCAGGTTTGTCCGCGCGTCCTCGTCCTCCATCATCTGGTCACTGAAGCCGTTATCATACAGCTCCTGAGGCACAGTGACATCATCAGCACCTTCATGACATCATCAGCACACTGACAGACTGGTTGAATAGAACTGAATATGACACATTAACTTCCTACTTCCAAACTACCTACTTAACTGTGATGTCATCAGTGACGACTAGTATATTCAGCAAATCAGAGCGCAGCACTCACCTTTCCAAGGGCTCCTTTGGCAGCATGCTGAGCGTCTCTGACATCATTCTGAGACGACTGAACCTCACACACCTGAAACAACACACAGGTGTTACACACAACACAACACATACCTGAACCTATTAGTAACAATAACATCCGCACAGGTAGAGGGGGGGTCTGTGCAGATATCAGGACATAATTGATCTGATCACTTATCAATCGACTCACCTTCAGGTACCTGATGTGTCCTCTTCTTAATGCCATGGAGACAACTCAGGTGGTTCACTGTGTCTGAAAGAAACCAGCTTCATGTTATTGGTCATGATTAATTAGTGATCAGCATTGATCAGTCAGACCTCCAGCTGGGAAGACCATGTGATCCAGATCAGCTGATGCCAAAAACCACAAGTATGAAGGAAGATGCTACTAAACAACAGCAGGTGTGAACAGGTGAACAAGATTTTAGAGGTGACTCAGACCCTCAGTTCAATTTTAGAGAGTTTCGCTTGAACATGGTCCATATGATTTAACTCAAGGAACAAATCCAGTTTAAATTTGGTTCAGGTCTGGTTTAAATCTCGGTTAAATCTAGTTCCGGTCCGCTTTAAATCTGGTTCAAATATAGGTTACCTTTACTGACAGGTGAGAGCAGGTTAACATTTGTACTGACAAAACTAAGAACTGACTATGGAAACGATCCTGAATTAAGCACGACTGAAACGATCCGAACTCTGAACCGGGACTGGTCCAAACCAGACCCAAATCCTGACCCTGCGGACACTAAGAGTAATACTTGCTGACGGAGGCGACGAGGGGAGCTGTTTGTGATAGCTGAGTCTGATATAATTTAAGACATAAAAGTGCTGAGCTAACACCGTGCTAACACTAAAGCTAACGTTAGCCGCATGTTAGCGCGCGGCCTCACAGAGTCTACCCGGCTAACGGCGCGCTAACGTTGCTAACAGACGTCGCACCTCTTACCTGTGATTGTTACAGATAGGTGACTCAGACTGAACTCCGTCTTATATCGACCTGCGGACGGATGCAATGCTGATGCTATGCTATGTTAACACACCGATTTTATAACGGTCGATTAGCTCTTAGCTGCTCCCCGCTCCACACAAAGAAAAAGCACTCACGCTGTGAAGTATCGCGGGACCACCGATTTTCTTCTTCTGTGTGGTTAGTTGGACTATCAGCTGATCATCCCCACCTGCTGGGCTCATAGAATACGACGTGGTCTACTACTACTAATACTACTACTGTGTATTTATACTACTACTACTACTGTTTATTTATACTATGTAAATAAATAAAGATAAATAAAGTATCTATCTATCTATCTATCTATCTATCTATCTATCTATCTATCTATCTATCTATCTATCTACACTCCCCTCCAAAAGTATTGGAACAATGAGGCCAGTTCCTTTATTTTTGCTGTAGACTGAAAACATTTGGGTTTGACACCAAAAGATGAATATGAGACAAGAGATCAACATTTCAGCTTTTATTTCCAGGTATTTACATCTGGATCTGATACACAACTTAGAAGATAGCACCTTTTATTTTGAACACACCCATTTTTCATGTGAGCAAAAGTATTGGAACATGTGACTGACAGGTGTGTATTGTTGCCCAGGTGTGTCCTATTACAATGATTATTCAAACAATAAATAGCACTGAATGTCTACGCTCAGTTTCAGATTGGAATTTTATAGTTTTTATATATAGCATTTATAGTTAGAGGTGTAACCAACATGAAAACCAGAGAGCTGTCTATGGGTGAAGCTGAGAGAAGATGGAAAATCAATTACAGCCATTGCACAAATATTGGCCGTAGCCAGTACAACCATTTTGAATGTCCTGAAGAAGAAAGAAAGCACTGGTGTACTAAGTAACAGTGATCGAATGGGTAGACCGAGGAAAACAGCAGCTGTTGAGGACAGAAACATTGTGAGAGCTGTAAAGAAAGACCCTAAAACAACTGTTAGTGACATCAGCAACAACCTCCAGAGGGCAGGAGTGAAGGAATCAGAATCTACTGTTCACAGAAGACTTCATGAACAAAAGAACAGAGGCTACACCAGAAGATACAAACCACTCATTAGCAAGAAGAATAAGAAGGCCAGGCTGGAATTTGCCAAAAAAGTACAGAGACGGGCCTGAAAAATTCTGGGACAAAGTTTTATGGACTGATGAGGTAAAGATTAACCTTTACCAAAGTGATGGAAAGGCTAAAGTTTGGAGAAAGAAAGGATCTGCTCATGATCCCAAACATACAAGCTCATCTGTGTAACACGGTGGAGGTGATGTCATGGCTTGGGCTTGCATGGCTTCTTCTGGGACGGGCTCATTAGTCTTCATTGATGATGTAACACATGATGGCAGCAGCAAAATGAACTCAGAAGTCTACAGAAACATTTTGTCTGCCAATTTAAAGAAAGATGCAACCAAACTGATTTGGAGATCCTTCATCATGCAGCAAGATAATGACCCAAAACACACAACAAAGGAGTTCATCAGGGGCAAGAAGTGGAAGGTTTTAGACTGGCCAAGTCAATCTCCAGACTTAAACCCTACAGAGCATTTTACCTGTTAAAGAAGAGACTGAAGGGAGTAACCCCCCAAAACAAACAACAACTGAAAGAGGCTGCGGTGAAAGTCTGGAAAAGCATCACAAAAGAAGAATGCAACAGTTTGGTGATGTCAGTGGGTCACAGGCTTGATGCAGTTATTGCATGCAAAGGATTTGCAAATAAATATTAAGTCTTATACACTTTAATCTATTTTAAGTCTATCTGTTCCAATACTTTTGCTCACCTAAAAATTTGGTGTTCCTTTACAAATAATGTTATCTTCTAAGTTGTGTATCAGATCCAGATGTAAATACCTGGAAATAAAAGCTGAAATGTTGATCTCTTGTCTCATATTCATCTTTTGATGTCAAACCCAAATGTTTTCAGTCTACAGCAAAAATAAAGGAATTGGCCTCACTGTTCCAATACTTTTGGAGGGGAGTGTATCTATCTATCTATCTAAGATTAAAGCTGGCGAAGGAGGACTACAAAAAGAAAGTAAAGAGGAAGCTGCAGCACAACAACACCAGAGAGGTGTGGAAGGGGATGAGGACCATCACTGGCTATCAAGAGAATAAACAGCCAGGCAACATCAGGTGATGTGGACAAGGCCAATTAGGTCAAGGTTTGACGCAGCCTCACCTGTTCTCTTTTCCACTGCTTCAGCTGCAGCTTCTCCTACAGCATCTCCTTCACAACCTGACACTGCAGCTGCAACTCCCTCCACACTGGGGTCAAGTCTCCTGTCCTTTACAGCCGAGGAGGTGAGGGCGGAGCTCAAGAGGCTACGTCCTAGAAAGGCAGCAGGCCTGGATGATGGATGATATGTGTCCAAGGATCTTTAACTTAAGCCTACAAACAGGGAGGGTCTGGGTCCTATGGAAAACCTCATGTCTTGCTAAAGTAGGGCAACCGGCTGAGATAAATGACTACAGACCGGTGGCCCTCACGTCACAGATCAGGAAAGCCCTGGAGTAGCTCCTCCTCCACCTTCTGAGGCCACAGGTTGAACATGCACTAGACCCCCTACAGTTCGCCTACAAAGAACATATTGGAGTGGATGATGCCGTCCTTTACATGCTCCATCCATTCTTACTTGGATGAGCCAGGTATCTACATAACGATTATGCTCTTTGATTTTTCAAGTGCATTTAACACCATCCAACCCTCCACTCTTAAAAACAAGCTGAAAGGGATGGGGGTGGATCCCTGCTTCACGTCCTGGATTGTGGATTACCTGACAAGACGGCCACAGTACGTCAGGCTGGGTAACTGTGTCTCAGGGACAGTGATGAGCAGCACTGGGGCTCCACAGGGGACTGTTCTGGCTCCGTTAATGTTCACCCTGTATATGGCCGACTTTAAATACAACTCTGAGTCCTGCCACATCCAGAAATACTCAGATGACACATCTATTGTGGCATGTATCAGGAACTGGCAGGAAGAGGAGTACAGGGATCTGACGATGGCCTTCAGTGAATGGAGCTACAAGAACTGCCTCCTTCTGAACACCTCCAAGACCAAGGAGATGGTTATCGACTTTGGGAGGTCTAGGCCCACCCTTCAGCCAGTCAACATTCAAGGGAAGGACATTGAGGTGGTGCACACTTATAAATACCTAGGTGTGCACCTGGACAGTAAACTAGACTGGTCCCTGAACACGGATGCCGTCTACCTGAAGGGGCGGAGCCGGCTCTTTTTCCTCAGGAGGCTCAGGTCCTTTTACGTCTGCAGTGAAATGTTGCAAATGTTTTATCATTGTCAGTGGTGACCAGTGTAACTATTTTATGCTGCAGTCTGCTGGGGCAGCAGCATGTCCGACATGAACACAAAGAGACTGGACAAGCTGATCAAAAAGGCTGGGTCTGTGCTTGGCAGGAGTCTGGACTCACTCAGGACTGTTGTGGAGAGACGCATGCAATGTAGGATGGGGGCCATCTTAGACAATACCAACCACCCTCTCCACAACATACTGGCAGGACAGAGAAGCAGCTACAGCTGCAGCAAACGTCTAATCTCACTGCAGAACAGAGAGGTTCAGGAGATCCTTAGTTCCCTCTGCCATCAAGGCTATACATCTCCTTTGCCAAAGGAAGTGGACTAATCTAATTATTATTGTTCATTTATTATTAACCATACTTTTATTATTATTATTATATTATTATTATTATTATTATTATCATCAACAATGAGCTAATGGACACATGAATTTCCCCTAGGGGATATATATATATACATACAGTATATATCTACTGTTTATTTATACTACTACTGTGTATTTTTTATGGATATTTATGGACATAGTATTTATTAATACTTCAGTCTGTTGTCAGGTTATTAAACTGGTCACATGTTCATCCAGAAACTTTAAACATATTCTTATTATTATCATTTATTTTCATTTTATTATTATGAATAAATATGGCAGCTCCAAACAGCTGGTTCTGACGTTTGAGTTATTTGTGGTTTCATGAAATTGTATTTTATGAATAAAATATTTTGTTTTTGTTTATTAGCGTCTTTTTTATCATTTAATTGTGACGTCAGGACCACATGTATATGACATCAAGGGTGATTTCCGCTGCGGAAGTCGGAGCTGCATGTAAACAAAGCGGCGATGAAGATAAACTCACATATTAATAAAATATAGGTAAAAAAAAGTAGAATTTGTTCGAACGGACTAGGAGCCGAGGGTCTGAATTATGGAGCTCCGTGGGGACTGAACCAGCACCAGAATCATGTCCATGGAGGATCCGTTCTTCGTCGTCAAAGGGTCAGATCATCGTGCTAACCATGCTACCAGGGCTAATGGCTAGCGTTAGCCTGGGATTGCTGATTGATAATCGATGTGTCCGCAAAGAGTAAACAACTTACTGTGGTTTAACAACAGGCGGATAAGTGGCGAGCTAACAGACATGCTAACGTTAGCAAGCAGTGTTTTCTGCGTGAATTAGCATGTTAATTAGCATGTTAGCACAGAGCTCGTCTAGTCAGAGTTCAGTAGAGTCCACAACCTGAGTCCAACCTAGCGTTTATTCACTGTAGTCTGATAAAAAGAGTTTGTGTCAGTGTGACGGAAATAACAGATTATTATATTTATTTTTTATTAATATTTATTCTTAATTACATCATTAATTTATTATGTATTTATTACGTCATTAATATGTATTCATCTGATAACCTCAGACTCAGTGACAGGTTGATATATCGTAGGGCGTCTCACTCTGGTTGTTTTTAGGGTCTTTCTGTAAATGTTGGTTCCGTTTTATTCACACGGTTAAGTGACACATTCACAGTTTTAAATTCTGCATTAATCCAAACCTCAGAGTCAGTCTGATCACCAGTGGGGGGGGGGGGGGGGTCCCACCTGTCTCTGCCACAGCAGCATGTGGTCCTTCTTTCCTTCATCTCTCTCTTCGGTAGATCAGAGAGAGAGAGAGAGCGCGAGGCAAGGAGGGGCTGAGCAAATCAGCTCTTCAATGAAATAAGTATTTAGTATTTTAGTATTTATTTGAAATTGTAAAATCAAAATAAATTAATCAATTTGAATCAATAACAACAATGTAGTTTTATTTTTGTTAACAGGGAGGTACAGAAGGCAGTGAATGCAGCACAGAGCCTCCATCACAGATGGAGCGAGCTGCTGCAGGAGGGTGGTGGAGCCTCCAAAGAGGAAATGGACTGGACGACCAATGAGCTGAGAAACAGTCTGCGGTCCATCGAGTGGGACCTGGAGGACCTTGATGAGACCATCAATATCCTTTAAATACAGAGCTGAGGTCACATGACCTGAGCTGAGGTCACCTGAACTGAAGCTGAGGTCAGCTGGCAGGACATCCAGTGATTTGAAGTGTGAACATTTTAGAATTAATATGTTTCTTAATGGTCAGTGAACGCATAGTTGAATCGAACCCGAAGAAGTTCAACCTGGACGCCGCTGAGCTGTCGAAGAGGAAAGCCTTCATCACCAGCACCAGACAGACGGTCAAGGTAAACTTTCAGTTAAGACCTCACCTGCTCTGGTGAAACAGGGTCTGATCTGATTGCCTGCTGACTATTTCTCTTGTAGGAAATGAAAGAACAGATGTCGAGTCCAGCTGCTGCCTCCATGGACAGAAAGAACAAACAGGTAACGATCAGTTTTATTAATGTGAAGTTAAATCACAAAAAGAGTTTCCTCAGGTCCAGACTCTTTTTAATGTAATTACACTGACCAGCAGTTTCCATCAGCAGCTGCAGACGGAGGAAACACTTCCTTTAACAGGAAGAAACAATGAACAGAACCAGACTCATGAGAGAGGAGACAACACCGCATAAGGCCTGAGTATGGTCTGTGGGTCCCTTCAAAATCTCTGTGTTTGTGTTGTGGTGTCCAGGCTCTGCTTGGTGAACATGGGGCTCCTGGTCCGGTCTGGCAGCCTGGTCCTGACAAATACAGCCGCCTGGACCGCCAGCTGCAGAACGCCAACTCTCATTTTATAGAGGAGCAGCAGGTTCAGCAGCAGGTACAGTAACACCTGATGAATAAAACAGCCAATAGCAGGTAAATCAAAAAAAACTCATGTAGTGCCGGCTTTTTGTTTCAGCTGATCGCAGAGCAGCAGGACGAACAGCTGGAGCTTGTGTCAGGAACCATCGGCGTCTTAAAGAACATGTCGGAGAGGATCGGCATGGAGCTAGATGAACAGGCTGTGTAAGAACCCAAAGAGAACAACTGTATTTAGTTTAGAAAGGGGGGCAGGCTCAGCCGGTACTGGTCAGACCTGTTAGCATGGTATAGTTTAAGCCACGTCCGTTAACCCGAGTCGTTTGATGTTCCTGCAGGATGCTGGACGACTTCAGCCATGAGATGGACAGCACTCAGTCAAGACTGGACAACGTCATGAAGAAACTGGCCAAAGTCTCCCACATGACCAGTGGTAATCTGCCCAGCAACACGTGATGTCACCCTCAGTGTTTCTACTGGAGCATAATAAACAGTAGTGTCAGTAGAAAATCAGTTTCCTGCTCATCACCTGGACTAAATTAGTCCAGTTTGATAATGACCTGAAAATTCATTTACTCCACTCATCATGTAACAGAAAACATTTCTAGTCAAGTTAGGGTAATGGTAGTTTGTTGTAGTTAAGGTTAATTATAGTTAGCTTTTGCTACATTTAGTGAGTAATATTCAAAGGTGTTAACTGATAAGTATTACCAGTCTGTCAGTAATAGTTATAGTAAGTTGATAGTTACAGTGTCCTTACAGATCTTTGTCAGTGGTTGGAGTTCTAGTTTGTTATAGTTACAATTATAGTTAGTTATGGTTTATAAATATTATCAAATTCAATGTGCTAAAGCTCAGAGCCCGAATAAAAAATCTTGTGTACTGTCCACATACTTGCGGTGTGGACTGTATGGTTAGTTATAGTTATAGTTAGTTGTATTTATAGTTAGCTGTAGTTATAGTTATGGTTAGTTATAGTTAGTTGTAGTTTTAGTTAGTTATAGTTATTAACAATCCGTTTACTTACAGATCGTCGTCAGTGGTGTGCAATCGGAGTGTTGCTCGCCATCCTCTTTGTGGTCATCCTCCTCTTCTTCGTCCTCTGATTGATGCCTCCTCCTGTCACCACAAAACTCATCTTAATCCTGTGTCTACTGGACTCTACTGGATTCTTCCTGACTCTACTGAACTTTACTGGAGTCTTTACCCTCTGATCTGTGAGATCACCCTCATGCTCCTCCATCTTCAAGTCCAGACATATTGTATTCTAGGGGTTTTACGATTCCCTCTGTCCTTACCCCTTTGTATCAGATAAGGACTCTGGACTCTCCTAGACTCAACTGGACTTGTAATCAGTATCACCCTAAAAGTGGATTCGATAGGACTACTTGATTGTCCTGGCTACTGGATGTTCTTTTCCTGCTGAGTAGGACTGAAAAGGCGCTCTTGGTTGTTAGTTAGTCATCGGAGAGGTCAAAGGTCAAGTTGGTGGACAGATGTTGGTCTACTGATGTTTGATATTTTAGGAAATTGTTTCTGTTTGTTTGGATTAACTCCAGTTCAATACTGGTTTAACTCCAGTTTAACTTCACTTTAAAACCAGTTTAACTCCAGTTTAACTGTATTTAAAACCAGTACAACTTTAGTTTAACTTCACTTTAAAACCAGTTCAACTCCAGTTTAACTCTACTTTTAAACCAGTACAACTCCAGTTTAACTTTACTTTAAAATCACTTCAACATTTAACTTCAATACTGGTTTCATTCCAGTTTAACTTCACTTTAAAACCAGTTTAACTTTCTCCATTTAAACTGTGTTGAACAGCACTTTTAAGTCCACGTTAACTCCGGTTTAAGCCTGGTACAGTTCAGGTTTAACTCTTATTTAAACTCCAGTTAATAACACTAAAACTTTGTGTTGATGTTTTGTTGTTTACAGTTTGTTTTTGTTTTATTGACTGATGCAGTGTTTGAGATTTGATTTATTTTCATTGTTTCTTGTACCGCATCAATCAGCAGACTGATCAGCACTTCATTTATCAGTGTTACTTATTCAAACCACACACTTCCTGCTGCTGCTTCACAACAAAAGCCTTTCTCCAGGGAAACTCTGCCGGAAGTGCAGTCCTGAAGGTTTGTGAGAGAGTGAACTGCATGTTTGATATAAATTGGCTGAAATCGGATGAACAGGTGAGCTGTTAGACGAAGAAGCCAATCACATTGTCCCACATCATCAGGTTTATGGTACGCTTGGCGGGAAAATCTCAGCTACACAAACTTGAGATGAAATGTAAAAATATTTCCTGTTTGAATATAATACAACCAGAGTGTTGAGAACTGATGAGAATAAAACTCATGAAATATTGAGCTCTACGTTATAAACACTTGTCTGTTTCATCCGTTTCATCATAAATCCATCCACTCGTGCTTTTTCCACTATTTCACAAATTTCACTAGTTCATTCAGTGTTTTCTGAAAATGTGACATTTCATCTTTAATAATCTGAGGTGACAGAATCTATTCAGTGTTTTTAATTTCAAAATAAATCATCCATGTTCAGACCAAACCAACATGTAGCCTTGAATTAACAACAATAATAATAATAATGAAAGCCTGAAAACCATGAATGAATGAAGACATTCAGTTGAGTTAAACTGTCAGTGGTTTTCAGTTATTGATCCACAACGATGATAAAACATTGTCGCCCCCCCCCCCCACCGGAGACATGAAGCGTTGGTTCATTGTTTCTTTAATTTGTCTGAAAATATACACAAACATATGAAAACTGTACAGACAGCAATACTGCAGAGGTTTCTTTGAACACTGTGAAGTTGATCTCAGACAAAGCAACTGCAAATAATTAGCATTATTTTATATATTAACCACGACAGCACAGAAACAATTTAATGTGAAGTCAGCAGATTAACCTGCATTTCAGCTGGTCCCATAATAACCAGTATGACCAGTATCAGGAGTGATTACAGCTAACAAACCAGTGTCGATGTTCATCCGGACACTGTGTTTAAGACTTGACAAACTCTGAACCTGAATCTGAACTTAGGATTTGATTTGTTGCTCTGAGAAACTTTATAAATACAAACTCTGATGGACTGATCTACCTGTAGATCTGATCTACTCATAGACCAGAAGTGTGTGAAAACAGAAGGCGGAGAATTTGAGTTCCTGTGTAAAATGACGGGTTATCGGGTGATAATAGTGTTGTGGAGCTGAAGTTCTGGTTTGACCAAATGTCTCAGGTGTGGTTTGGTTATGAAACCAGGTGCAGTGGATTAAGTTCTAGATATTGTCCGGTGTAGTTATGGTCACCGTGGAACAGTCCTCAGGTGTCGGAGGACCCGGACAGTAGCAGAGATGTTCTGGGTCAGCAGATGGGTCACCTGGTTCAGACTGAGACAGGCCACTTTCTCCCCATTCACCTCAAGGATCTCATCTCCAACCGAGAGCAGACCTGCGTAAAGCTTTTCAGTACTGCTGTCCACCATGTCCTCCACATATACACCTGCAGTACACAATATTATACAGTCAATATGCTGTTGATGTAGAGGTAATACACTGATAATGTAAAGTTAACACACTGTTTAAGTCCAGAGAATCAGGTCAGTCCAGCCCTGATGGTCCAGAGATCATAAGAGAAAATGGCTTTAGTATTGTAAAGTGTTTCAGTACCAGAGTCGGGTCGTCCTCTCCCTCGGCTGATGACGAATCCGTATGTTCGGGTTGTCGGTCGACTCAGTTCTAACAGAAACGTTCCATCAGAACCAGCCTCAAGAACTCGACCGACAGAACGTAAAGAACATGGACTACCAACGTCCTCGACACTCAAACATCGCTGCAGGAACCTGAAAGAGAAAGAACTGAATAAACACTGATGTGACTGTAGCTCAGGATCCTGGAGACCTGGTCATAGACACAGGTGAGTTACCTGTCAGCAGCTGGTCTGTAGTCAGCAGAACGATCTTTCTTCTTCTTCTGTTCTGACCCAAAACTCTGCACTGACGACAATTTCCTCAACTGCAAGAAGGGCGACCCCTGCTGGACAGACAGGAAATACACAGGTAATAGAAGAAAAAGAAGAGAGGAAGCAGGAGAAGAAGAGGAAAGGAAGAAGAAGAGGAAGGAAAGGCGACTGATTTTCTCACCTCATTCAGTGACTGAACTGATGGACATTTTTTCAGCAGGCTGGAGGGGACGGGGTCAGATGCGCAGGGGCGGGGCCTATTGCTGAGTCGATCGAGACTGCCGGTTCGAGTCCTGCTGAGTCTGACGGTGGAGAAAAGACGACGCAGAGAGAGTCGAGAGGATTCGTCTCTGCTGCTGAAGCTGCAGGACACAGACAGTCAATAATCAAAAATGTCTGAAGCCTGTAACCTGAAACTCTGGTACCTGACACCTTAAACTCGAAACTCTGAAACTCTGGAAATTGAAACCTGAAACTCTGACACTTGAAGCTCTGAAACCTGAAACTCTGGAACCTGAAACTCTGAAACTGAAACTTGAAACCCGAAAGTCTGGAACCTGAAACCCTGAAACCTGAAACCTGAAACCTGAAACCTGAAACTGAGACTCTGAAACTCTGATACTCTGGAACCTGAAACTTGAAACCTGAAATCTGAAATCTGAAATCTGAAACTTGAAGCTCTGAAACTCTGTCACTCTGAAGCTCTGAAACTGAAACTCTGGAACCTGAAATGTGAAACTTGAAGCTCTGAAACCTGAAATTCTGAAATTTGAAACCTGAAACTGAGACTCTGACGCTCTGAAGCTCTGAAACTGAAACTGAAACTGAAACTTGAAACTCTGACATTCTGGAACCTGAAACGTGAAACTTGAAGCTCTGAAACCTGAAACTCTGAAATTCTGAAACTCTGAAAATTGAAACCTGAAACAGAGACTCTGAAACTTTGACACTCTGGAACCTGAAACGTGAAATATGAAACTTGAAGCTCTGAAACTCTGAAACCTGAAACTCTGAAACCTGAAACTTGAAACCTGAAACTCATACAGACTCACTGTTCAGGAAGTGAAGTGTTATCACTTTGGAGCTCTGCTTTGATTGGGTCTTTAACCTGTCCATCACTGCTGCTCTCTGAGATGGGTGGGGCTCGGCTGTCAGCTGTAAACCAATCAGAAGATGAGATGTTGCACGTCTCATATATGTGTGATGTAATAAGATGTAATTTGCAGGTGACATCACAATAATACTGACATCACTTCCTGCACCTGAAGGCAGTGGTATACCTTTATTGTGAAACAACCACAGGAAGCGTTGACAGTGTTAGTTAGGTAAACTAATGAACAAACTATTCATGTATGTTCTGAACACTGAACATGTATGTTCTGAGTGTATGTTATGGTTCATACCAGTCCGACTCTAGTTAAACAGGTGTCGACTGTGTAAATATTCTCACCTGTTGAGTCTGTGCTCGTCTCTGAGGAGGAGGAGGAGGAGTTCTTCATTCTGAGCTCCACACCTCCTGCCTCCTCCACACAGGGGTTCCTCGCCCTCAGCTCGGCCCCGGGTTGGAGTTTTTTGTGGGGCTTGGCTTGTGCAGGTCCCCCCTTCTCCTCCTGGTCCTGGTTCAGAGCCTGTCCTGCCTTTGTGCCATTGAGACTGAAACTCTGTGACATCATTGCTGATGACACAAGAGGAGGAGACGAGGGAGAGGGGCATCTGAAAGTGGGCGTGGTCAGCTGGTCAGGGGCATAGGGATTGATTGGTAGACCTGTGACGGGCGTTACTTGGTTTCCATTAAGTTCCACCTGATCGATACTCCTCTTCACCTGGTTGTTGGAGACACGCACAGCCACGCCCCCTCCAATGGGTGGTCTGGTCTCACCAGGTGTGACAGAGCCAATGTAGGTCTCTCTGATTGACTCAGTCCTAAGGTTGACTTGGGGGCGGTACAGGCTCCGCCCCCGACCATCAGGTAGGTTCAGGTTGACTCTACCTCCTAAAAATGTCCCACAGGAGTCACACTGCCCAGCCATCCCCACCCCCCCTGCTGGTGTTTGTCCTGTCTGCTGTCTGTCAACATCATGCTCCGCCCCTTGTAGCCCCACCTCCACCCTGCTGCTGATGTACAGACTCGGGTCTGGTTTGGAGACCAGGATACCTGTCCCCCGCTGCCCCACCCATCTCCTCTGCCGCTGTCTCTCCAGGTAACGAGACTCCGCCTCCGTCTCGGTCTCATCCTCGAATCGCAGACGACGAGTCGGAGACGCCACGGGGCGTTGCCTTGTCAACCCCACGGCCGATCTGCTGCTGGACAAGTCACTCAGATGTCCTGAATGAGAGGCCACGTCCTCCAGCCTCACCTGGATGACAGGAGGCAGCCTGACCCCCGACCTGTCAACAGACCACAGTTAGAAGTCAGTTGAGTGCAGTCCAGTCCAGTTCAGTCTAGTCCATTCCAGTTCAGTCCAGTCCAGTCTAGTCCAGTTCAGTCCAGTCCAGTCCAGTCCAGTTCAGTTCAGTTCAGTCCAGTACAGTCCAGTCCAGTTTAGTCCAGTCCAGTCCAGTCCAGTCTAGTCCAGTCCAGTTCAATTCAGTTCAGATCACATCACATCACATCACATCATGTTGACGTTTACAGCTGAAGAACTGGATCCATGTCACCATGTGATGCAGCATCATTAACAACTGTGACAGAGACGGAGGACGACATCAGCTCAGCCGTGATCAGTCTCATCAACAAACAAACTCTGGTTCTGGTTCTGATTCAGGTTCTTGTTCAGGTTCAGCCTCTGCCTGATCCGTTGATGTTTACAGTTTATTGTTTATCACGTTATTGTTTATTAAAAACATGATTCAGATACAAGGAAAATATAAATGTAACTTAATTTAAATGAAACTGAGACAGAAAACAGGTTGTATTTGTTTATTTGTTTCTGGTCAGCTGATCGGGGTGTGTGTTACTAACAGTGTGTGTTGTGTGTGTTACTCAGTGTGTGTGTGTTGTGTGTGTTACTCAGTGTGTGTGTGTGTTACTCACAGTGTGTGTGTGTCGGGGGTCAGCAGGTTGTGGTCTCCTCTCAGAGGAACACAGCGACGCTTCATACGAGCTCCGTCCTCGCACTGCTGCTGCCGCGGCAACCGAGCTGACACAAAGAGACTGAACACACACACACACGGGGTGGGGGAGGGGAGAGGATGACATCGGCAGCTCTTGATTGGTCAGTGTGACAGAGGAAGGAGGATTAAACAGAGCAGCTCGTCAGGACTAATTAACCTGACAAGACCACAGACTGTTTACATCAGCACACTGTGTGTGTGTGTGTGTGTGTGTGTGTGTGTGTGTGTGTGTGTGTGTGTGTGTCTGTGTGTGTGTGTGTGTGTGTGGATGAACTTCAGTTGGAAACGATCACAGTGAAGCTGTTTCTGCTCTGTGAGGGTTCAGGTCAGAATCTAGTCCAGGGTCAGGAGCGTGCTGGTCCTCACATGTATAGCAGTTTCCTTCAGAGACTAAGATGTTGATTTAAGTGTGAAAGTTAAATAAAGGCATTGTTTACATGTCCGATCATGTGACCTGGACTCAGTCACATGATTCTCTGAGAGAAATCAGAAAGGAATGTCAAATAAACTGTTACCTAACTGTCAATTAACTATTTAATTAGTTGATTGACTTTAATTGACCTAAAGTGAAAATGTTGTTGTTTGTTTGTTTTTACATATTAATGAGATGTTTTTATTGACTTTTATTTATTGTTTTTTTTTTTTTACCTTTGATTGTTTTCATGTCTCAGAAGAATCTCGGACGCTTTCTCACATTCTCCTTTCTCATTGACTGAAACTGACAATTAAAAAACAAAAACAATCACATTCTCCTCCAGTCACGACTCAGAAAACAACAGCAGTCCCATCCACCATCCTGAACACCTGCAATCTATCTGTGCCTGTGCTTTAAGCCCCACCCCCTGTTCTAAACACCCTGTGGTCTACCTGCGCCGTTGTGCTGTCTGCTCTGTGATTGGCTGTCATCCATGTGTGTCCTCTGGTTGGTCAGCAGGTGTTGGAGGATCCTGCGGTTCACCTGAACTCTCTGAGTCAGAGACAGGAAGGTGTTCCTCCTCTCCTCCACCTGCAGGTTCACCTGGTCTCCCCCAGGTGTGACACAGGTCCAGGTGTGCTCCAGGTGTTTCGGTGCAGAGCGTGAGGAGGATGAACCGGGGCTGAAGCCGAACAGACTGTCCAGGTCGGTATGTGAGTTGACCTCACCTTCTGAGACGCAGATGGACAAAGGTGAGTCTTCATCACCAGCAGGGGGCGGTGCCAGATCCACCACTTGAGTCCTTGAGCTCGCCAGGTGGACGAAGGAGTCAGGTGACAGAAGGTCAGCGGCACCTCAGAGGAGTTTGTTCTGAGCAGGTGAGGATCATCACACCTGAAGGAGACATAGTCAAACAAACTCAGTCTACGTTCCCACTAACACACCTGAAAACACACACATACCTGAGCAATCACCTACACTGAGCATGTGCGAGCTGGTGTAAACAGGAAGTAGATCTCCTCTGCAGTAAAGCCTCTGAAGAAGGAACAGCAAAGACAGTTGTAGCATTAAAATAGAGAATCAAAGATCCACTATACAGAAGATGCTGCATTACAGGCAGCGCCAATGGTATGAAATGGGACAGTCTCCTGAGTGGGTGTTGTCCCTCAACCCCTCCCTCAAGCGAAGGCAACCGGCATGAAATGTAACAGTAGCTAAAATTAAAATCTATCACTGTACAAAATTACCTCTCTGCATCCTTTGGGAAGAAGAAGAAGAAAAGACGGATATGTTTTTCTTGTTATTACAGCCTGTTGCTGCATGAAGCTCGGGCATTTTTAACACTGATGGATTACCTTTCCCTGCCAAAAGAATACAACAATAGACGAGACAACATGGACAAATTTGCGCCTTTTTTGCCATTGTTTTTTTTTTATCTACTAATGACATCTGATCAGCCCAGTACAAATTCATGTCAATTTAATAGGCTAATAATCTGTTTTAGCAATTGTTGAAACAATGAAACAAGTTTTATTTAAGTTTTAAAGTTTAATCCATGGTTTAATGTATAAGTAAGTCAATCACAAAATAACTCTGGTCCATCTAAACATCTCGTTATTGGCAAACGATGTCAGCAGTTGACAAATCTCGTGACAGTATGGCACTGAGTCAGAGGCAGGTCTCCAACAAAGTTCATTTTTTCTGGCTCTTTTTGTCTAAAAAAATGTCATTTTGATGTCAGTATGTTCTGAAGACGTGTGGCTTGTGAAAACTAGGTCCAATATTTATGTCGGTGACTATGGAGAGAAAGAATATGTGACAAACCCACGTGACACAGATACGGACGGAACGGAAATGAAGCGTCTCGGTTTCTCTACTGTTTCTGAGAGAATGTAAGTGAACAACAGCTACAAAGACAACAAGGTCAGTAACACTGTCATTCATTATCCTTTTGTATTCACCACTGATGACAGCCAATCAGGAGAGACCATGGCTGTGACCTCATCGTTTACAAAAGTCTCAGTTTCTGTCCAGACAACAACACAACCCCAGAGTTTTCAAAATAAAGCACAACCTCAAGGTTTTCAAAATAAAACACAACTCCAGTCTTCAAAATAAAATGCAACCCCACATTTTTCAAAATAAAACACATCCCCAGAGTTTCAAAATAAAATACAACCCTGGTCAGCAGCGTTTCAAAAAGTCAATGTTTTTGGTGTGTGAAAATTCTTGAGTTGTGTAGACAGACTAAAATGTAGCAAAAGAGATGAGTTTTAAAACAAAGACATAGTTGTGTGGACATGGCCTGAAACACCTCAAACACCTGGAACAAACTGACAGTACTTCTACTACACCATGTTCTACTAAAACTGGTGGTGATACCTGTTGTATATCAGTCTGAGCTCAGTGAACAGTTCTATTCCCTCGATGTTAATTTATGAGACATGAAGCTGACAGCAGCAGACAGACAGACAGAGAGAGACACACACACACACACACACACACACACACACACACACACACACACACACACACACACACACTTCAGTGGAGTTACTCCTGATGTCTGATGTTGTTCTCCCCAAACATTTTAATCTCAGTTCTCTCTTACTTTACCTCAGAGTCCTGGTTCTGGTCTTTGGAGGATCATCTGACATTAGATTTATTTTGTAGATTATATGATTAATGTTTTGTAGATGATAAAGTTTGAGGTGATTAAATATCAATTGTACAGTGTCATGTTGCTGAAGCTGTGGTCTCTGCTGGGTCAGGGTTCCTGTTGGTTTGTACTAATAGTTTCCACTGAGCAGAGATACAGAAACATCAGGTCCTGGTTTCAGAGATCTGGATCTGTTCTCTGCAGTTGCAGTCCTCTGATAGGAACCAGGATCCTGTGAACACCTGGTCCACATGTGTACAGGTGTGTCAGTAAGAGATGAGAAGTGACACATTAACAACCAGAGTTCATCCTCACCTGTTCATGTAACTCAGGTAAGACAGACGTCCCACACCTGGAGGATGACAGTCCTCTGAGACGTCCAGGACAGACACAAACGTCTTAGACCCGTCCTACGACCCAGGTCTGATCCAGAATCACTGTGGTCTTCCAGTCAGAGAGGCTGTGGTCAGAACAGCTTTTCTGTGTAACTGTTGGTTTACCTGTATGTTTACCTGTCTGTGCACTTGTCTATCTCTGATCACTTACCTGTGACTCAGTTCTTACCTGTCGATCTTCCCTCAGTCTGTCTCTTCGTCCTCCTCCTTTGTCCTCCTAGACTTCACTGTTGCCCACAGAGACACTCAGGCCAGTTCTGACTGACTATTAGAGAGGCTGATTAGTGGAGAGGAACAGACCACGCCCCCTCCAGTAGCACAGAGGAAGTATTTGTGTTTCTTCTTCCTCTGGTATTTCCTCTGTTGATGTTTGGATCTGAGAAAGGCTGAACACCAATCGTGCAGCTGCTGCTCCTTCACCTCCTTCACTTATCTTCAGCTCCTTCTCTTTCCCTCTTCAGGTCTGTTGACTCCTAAAATCAAGACATGTTTTTTTACACTTTGAGGAGGAAATGGTTTCGGGTGAAGATGATCTTAATGATCTTAATGATTATAAAGGCTGGAGTTTATATCAAATATTTTTTATCATTGTGTCTTGATAACTACAGATCTATTATTTATTATGTTATTATCTCAGTCTTTATGTATGATCTAATATCTTTGATGGTTACTGTACCTGACTTTAACCAACAGTAGTTTATACTATAAATGTATATGTATATATATATATATATATATATACACATATACATTTAAAGTATAAACTGCTGTTGATACACACACACACACACACACACACACACACACACACACACATATAAATATATTATTTATTTCTTGTGCAGATTTTTATTCTTCACTCATCTACTCATTTTTGTATTTATATTAAGTGTAAATTTATTTGTAATTTATTTACTTCACTGTGTTTGCATTTATTGTTTGTAATCAATAAAGTTTTTCTAACATGGAGAATAACCATTACCTGGTTTAATTTAAATTTGAATAAAGTTTGAACAAAAGCTTTGTTTGTGACTCCGCTCCTACGTCTCCCACAATACACCGGGCCCCGGACATGACGTACAGTGCTGCGAGCAGACAGCCGGTTTTCCCGCGTGTGTGGAGCGTTGTTTGAGCCGACATGGCGGCTCCTCTGGAAGTGATCGTGAGCAGCGACTCCGGCTCCCAGCTGTGGAACAGCACCGTGTTCGACCTCCACAGCGGCTCCAGCCTGCTCTCATACCGGGGAGGGAACAGCTCGGCCCGGACACTCACCGTGCTCCGCGGGGAGTTCCTGCTGTCCGCCCAGCTCGGCAAAAATGTCATCAATGTATGGGAGATCCAGAGAAAGGTACGGGCTGTCTCACCTGAACCCACCTGGACACATCTGCTGCATGTGTCCTCACCAATACGTTATCCTCTGCGGGGACAGGTGGCGGGAAAAGAATCGCTCTTGAACACAGACATACAAACCGAGACCAAACCTCGTTAAAAAAAATCTGTCATTTTAAAAACCCAGCTTGCCCTCAAATTGTCGCCGTGGTAACGACCCACTGACCTGCGGTTGTGCTTAAAACAAACAAACAAACAAACAAACAAACAAACAAACAAACAAAAGATCCAGCGAACTTCATCACCGTGATTTCAGACCGGTCCGTTGTGGTGCAGGCAGCTCTCTGCCGCCCTCCATTGTCTGTTATGGTTGATGTTGGACTGAGGAGCACCGGGAGAAAGTCACGTGCTGCTGGGGGTTTGTATTCAAGCCGAATTTGAAGCCGGTCTTTTAGATGACTAAATGTGTCGTCACTGATCGCTGGTCATATTCAACTGCTGAGGAGCAAACAGTTTAAATTGACAGATTTTTGACTGAAGGCTTGTATGTTTCTTCTGCAGCTGGTGACAGTCTGTATTTGTGTTATGACGTCACTGAGCTCATACAGGTGTTGAGGTTTACCTTCAGTGACGTTCTCCTGCAGTAGCCTTATTTACATTAGTGCTACCATTTTGTTTTGAAAGGGTGCTGCTTTAAGTTTGTCAGAAAATAAAAACTGATTAGACCAGAGGAAATATAGATTATTGACTGGTTTGTGTGTTGGACATATGTACTTGTGGCTGCAGGATCAGCTACAGCAGAAGATCGTGTGTCCAGGTGTTGTCACCTGTCTGACTGCTTCACCTAATGGACTCTTCCTTGCTGCTGGAGTGGCTGAGGCAGTTTACCTGTGGGAGGTGAGTCTTCTTTTGTGGTTTTATTTAAATATGTCTTGGTTTAAATTATCTTCTGTTTTCATTCATGTTTTTTATGCAAATGTATTTGTGTAGTGTTTGATTCTTGGACTCTGGTTTCCATGGCAACCTGTTTCAGTAGCCACTTGGTGATGAGATGCGTCCTATACAGAATTTCAAACTCTCCCTCTCTGATTGGTTTAGGTGTGCACAGGTAAACTGCTGTCTGTCCTCAGTCGTCACTATCAGGACGTCACTTGTCTGAAGTTCACAGACGACAGCAGCCATTTTGTTTCTGGAGGAAAAGACAACCTGGCTCTGGTGTGGAGTCTTTGCAGGTAACACACACCTGGACACATCTGATCTTGAATCAGACACACCTGGAATCAAATAGAGTTTTCCACTGCAGTCGCATTTATGTTTCAACTCAGGAAACCTTAACATAGTGTGAACGTGTTAATGTGAACGAGTGAATGTTCTGATGTGTACACCTCAATGTGATGCCCCCCCCCCCCCGACAGCTGTATGACCTGTGGGACTGAAGACTTCCTAAGTCTGGAACAGGACTTGTACAGCAGAGTCCAGCTCTATGTCCATCACAGAACCAGTCCTCCTTACCAGTCCATCTTCTTGCACCCTGCTGACCGTTTCCTGTGTATGTGTGTTTCAGTGTGATCCAGCTGGATTTAAGCCACGCCCCTGAGCCTCGTCATGTCCTGTCTCGTCACTCTCTGCCAATCACAGACCTGCACTGTGGCCTGATGGGAGCTCAGGCCAGAGTAGCTACTGCGTCCTTAGACCAGACCGTCAAGGTAAGATTGTTTATCACAGGTGTGACGGGTGGAGTGTGCGAGTTCAAGGGAAAAACATCAAATCAGAAGAAACTATCTAAATTAGATTAAAGTGGCCATTACATTACTATTGCTGTTACTGCTGCTACTATCACAATTATTGATATCGCTATCATTGCACATTCTTGTTCTTTTCCTCTGCGCTCTCACTTTTGCTCAAATAAAAATTGACTTGACTTGAAATTAATTTTCCTAATTTTTCCTGGTGGAGATGAAGAACGAAGAAAGGAAGTAAGGTGACACAGAAATAAAGGTTAATATTTCAAAATAAAAGCCAAGAGGATAGGATGGTCAGTCTATTAAGTGTAACATGACACAAACTCAGAGACATGAAAAACATTTTATCAACAGTGTGTTATGTGTTAATTACTTCAATTCAAAGACTAATTAATTAGTATGTGGAAATACTCTGTGGCCCAGATGTTGATGATGATGATGACCAGCAGAGGTCGCCACGGTTACAGATTAATGTTCATCCTTTCACCAAATCACTTCATATTCTGCTACATGATAAAGCTCATGTTCACTGTTTATAGCTGCTGTTCTACACCATGACCTTTATTCTGAAATTCATCGTCAGACATCACACAATGGACAAATCAAACTGTCAAAGGTATTGATCATTATCATATCTGCAGCTTTCAGCCTGTAGATTTAATCATTAGGAGCAAAATAACCATAATAATGTTATATACATGTGTATATCTGTATAAATATGTGTTTATATATACACACAT